>NC_081553.1:203152026-203259526 GCF_963082655.1 Stomoxys calcitrans
CAAGCCCGAAGGACAACGAATGAGAGATGGTCACAAAGAGGGTGCTGTGAGCATTCCAAAACTATGTGGCATAATTTAGACTTGAAGAGGTCTACCGCTTTGCTGTCATTGGCTAGAACATACGTCTCATTCATGACAATGTCTTTTGCAGAAGCTTTGAGGACATCGAAGAAGATGAGACTTTAGAACACCTTCTGTGTGTGTGTGTCCAGCACTAGCAGTCAAAAGAAGTTCCACTTTAGGTTCTCATTTCTTTGAGAACCTATCTGATTTAGCGGATGTGAACATTCGCAAGTTATTGGGCTTTCTGAAGCAATCTGAATGGTAGAAACTAGAAGGCATATTCCTTCTTCTGTTGGTGTGATATCATAATGGACGAAAACGTCTAAGTGAGTCTGATGGATGCCACTTAAACCTAACCTACCTAACCTTACGCTACCGGATGTTCCCAAATAAATGATGATAGCCTTCTGTACATCAGGAAAAGAGCCGTTTCCTTAATATCACCAAAGAAAAATAAATAAACCCTTCTTCAGCTAAACTCCATTTGTATCACCAATGTATAAAAAAATTCCTCAGCCATTTTATGGAAATCTCCATAACAAATGATGTGTGTGAACTTGTGTTTTTACTTCTGGATCGCAATAAAAAAATGTTGTTTGACCCTTCTTCTCATGGGCCTAGCTAAGATTTCATTAGCCTTTACACTATCTATATCAAAGACCATAAATAACAAGGATCAAGCTTTCAACTCTATTCTTTCAAAATGGAGGAAAAGCCTTAAATATTGTTGTCTACCTTTAAATATTTTACTTAAGATTATCCTTTTCTTTGCCAAAAATTTCACATTGATTCACTGTATCCATAAATCGAGATCATCTTTGGATACATCGAGCTACGCTATAGGCAAATAAATAACAGCTTTTTCCCGCACATTAGTATAGAGGGCACATTCCTACAACCATACACATGTGTGACACTATGCGAATGAGCGTCTAACCTTTAGCCACAAAATGGATAAATAGCCAACAAAAGGTTTCTAGCAATAGCACTAACAATGGCAACGTTAATGGCAACCACATCGATGGCAAGCATGCATGGCCAACAGCAACAATGGTGGAGAGCTGCGGTGACAGGCTTTGAAGCGACAGGATGTAGAGGACAATGCAAGAGTATGTACATTTGAATGTGTCCAAAAATACGCCATAGAAGTCCTCAAAGGTAAGTCAACATATTTAACGTGCTTGGTGTTGGCGTTCAAAAGGGGTACATTTTAGGAAAGAGAGGAGAAATTCACTCACTTGGATGAGTATACCAAAGATAATGTCGGGAATTAATGGGGTAAGTATTCTTCCAGGAGTAGTAGTAGTAGTAGTAGTAGTAGTAGTAATCTTTATTTTCATTATTTTCTTTTTCAATACAATAATGTCTAAATAAACTTAAAATAAAATAAAAGCAATATATTAGCGTATTTCAGAGTTAATCCATCAAAATAAAGATTTACGGCTATGACTTCAAGTCGTCAGCCGGATTTAAAGAAACATTTTCAAAGCTGTGTTTAAGGGACATTTTAGTCTATGCTTAATAGTATTAGGCGTACTCGGTTAATATTAGCTTTCGGTATTGTAAGGCATTTTTGGTATATTTTATAAGATTATCCCAGTCTGCTACCTCTCTTCCATCTAAGATGCTAATTAATTCAGGTTCTGTCAGCGTCGGCCTGTGAAAGAAAAGCATGCGTTGGCTTCTTAGTATGGGACATACGGCAAGAAAATGGTATATTGTCTCTCTCTCCCTCAAATTGCATAGCGTGCACAAATCGTTGTCAACCAAATTTAAGCCTCTTTGATTAGCATTGAGGTATATCAAATCGACCCGTGCTTTAAATATCCACGTAATGTCCTTAACTTTATATTCGCCATTTAGGTACAAACACCCTCTTGTGAAATCCAGGTTTTTATAAAACCGTGACCTGCTTTGTAAAGCTTTCTGCAGCAATCTTTGCTTGTTAGCTTGCGATAGTGAATCTATGATGGAATTAGTCATACTGTTCCATTCACCTTGCGTTATATTTCCAACCAATGGTTGCATATCCAGCTCATTTAGAATGTCGTTTAAAGCTTTCACCCAAAATATTTGTTTCTGGACCATTATAAGTGTAAGTTTATGCGGCAGTCTATCCCTTTTATATCTGTACAGCGTACTAGATATATACTTCAAATGCAGTCCCAGTGTGTATAAATGACTTTCTTGTAAGTCTGTTTCCATATAGAGAGCATAATTTGGTGTAGAGTCTGGCAAATTAAGAACAGTTTTTAAGAAAAAACGCTGCAATTGGTCAACTTCTTCAAAATATTCATAGCCCCAGACCTGCGCTGCATACGACTGTACCGATCTGCAAACCGCCATGTACAAGTTCCATTTATCTTGCAGGGGTATTTCGTCTTTCTTTAAGAAGTTTTTCCATGTTGCTTTTATAGCACTTTTAGCTTGTGTTGTCCGGGACTGAATATGCTTCAAGAACTTCATTTTGGGCGTTAGTACCACCCCTAAGTACTTATATTCTGATACCACTTCTAATGGTTCTGCATGGAAGAACCATTTATCCTGCTGTGATAGTCTTCCCCCGTTTCGGAATACCATGATTTTAGACTTCTCAGTGTTGACTATTAAGCTCCATTTTTTACAAAATTCTTCCAAGTTTGCTATCATTTGTTGCAGGGTAGTTGAATCCTCCGCTAAAATTACTATGTCGTCAGCATACAGCAGGGTTTTTATGTTTATGCCTTCTATATCTACACCTCCTTCCAGTGCATCGCTTAAGTCGTTTATATAAAGAGAAAATAATAATGGCGATAGTAAGCACCCTTGTTTTACACCAGATTCTGTATCAAAATAACCAGACAGCTCTTCTCCAGTCCACACTGCTGACTGAGTGTTTTGATAGACAGCTTCTATCATCTTTATAAATTTGAAAGAGATGCCAATCTGATTTAATTTGTAGAAAAGTAAGTTTCGTGAAATTTTGTCAAATGCCGCTCGAAAATCTACAAAAAACGCGTAAACCTTCTTCTTTTCCGCCAGCTTGATATTGACCATCGAAGCTAAATTATATATATTGTCCACCGTAGAATAGTTTTTTCGAAAACCTGCCTGGAATTCAACCAATATATTGTTTTCTTCAACCCATTGTCCCAGTCTATCATTTAGTACACCCATGAATATTTTAGCCACGGAATTCATAAAGGATATACCTCTATAATTCGATGCATCATCGAGTCTGCCTTTTTTATGAATAGGGAATATAACTGTTTTCTGAAATTCTTCCTCAATTTTGCCCTCGGTGTAGATCTTGTTGAAAATTGCTGCAAGCTGGGTCAGGAATTCATCAGTAGCATTTGAATAGAATTCATAGGGAATTCGGTCTTCACCTGGCGCCTTGTTCGGTTTTGTTTTGGCAAGGGTATACTTAATTTCCTCTAATGTTATGTCTTTATCTAGAATGTCGTTTACGATCAGTGCAGGTGCGTAATGAACTCTCAAAGACGATTGTTCCTGCCTGAGCAGTTCCATAAAATGGGTTCTAAGTATCTCTGCGGATAAAGTATGACTGATACGAAAGTCCTGGCCATTTAACTCTCTTACTAAACTCCACCATTCTTTTGCATTCGATGTATTATTTAGTTTCTCAGAGATATTGGCGTAGTACATTCTTTTAGATACTTCGCAAATGTCCTTATATCTTTTTTTTGCGCTCAAATATGCCTGTCTATCTGTTTCCGACGATGATTTCCGAAATTTCGATAAGATTTCAAATGTTTTCCTTCTTGCCCAGTAGCATCTATCATTAAACCACTTTTTCTGTGGTACGTACTGCTGCGCTTTGTTTTGCTGAACTGCCGATGCAACAATTGTATTTGTCATGTGCTTGAGACATGTTATATTGTTGGACATTAATTGTAAGCTCAGATTAGCGGTGAGGTTTTCCTGGTATTGCAATTTATGACTATCTTTCCAATGCAGCTTCGGTAGTAAATTGAGCCTATTTTGTGGGACTACTGTGTTGTTTAGCTTTAGGTTAAGAGTTATTGGCAAATGATCTGACCAGATTTTGTCTACCACCTTGAAGCTTTCCACATATTGAAGCATGTTTATGGATACTGAGCATATATCATTTACTGAGGTTCCGGTGTTGCTCAAATATGTAAAATTACCGTCCTCATCTCCTAATGTTTGGCCATTTAGAATTACCAGGTTATGTTCATTGCAGTAGTCGATATACCTTCGTCCATTCGTATTTAATTCTTTATCTTTAGACTTTCTCGGCCCAGTACATGCGTGGAACGAATCTCTATATAGATCAACAATGCCTTGTTGTGATTCGCCTATTCTAACGTTTATATCACCTAGCACTATAAGGTTTTCGCATTTCATTTCTTCCATGAACAATTTTGCTAGGGCAAACTCTCGTATCCAGTCTGAGCCCCTTATATAGAGTGGAACTATCAACAGTTGAAAATTTTCTGTTATAATCTGTAATCCACAGAGTGTCTGATTAAGAATAAATGTATGCTTTATGCCTGCTTTATTTAAAGATTTTTTCACTCCTACGAATACTCCGCCGATAGCACGACCAAATCTATTTATTTTTATGGCATCTACCCAATATATTTCATACTCGGGGAAGTATTTTTCGGTTTGAGATCTTTTTTGTGCTGTGATATGTGTTTCTATGAGGATAATGATTTCAAACTCCTTTAGATAGTTAAAAAAGGATACACTAGCAAACATATTATTTAGGGACAAAAAATGTTTGCTACGGTAACGATATGAAGAGGTCTAATACTAGTCAATGTGCCATATATTCATTTTCATGCTTTGCGAAATCTGTAAATAATGAAGTCTCAGATTGGGAGATCGGTCTCTATAGGGTACTTATCAAGATATAGTTCGATTTAGCCCTTTCAGGCACTAGAAAAACTGAGAGACTTAAAATCAAAGCGGGTCAAGGCGTTTGTCCTTTCATTCGGGTGGCACCAAAAAATATTTGAACCTACCGTTTGCTTTTGTATGAAAAATCTATCAAAAAGAGATGAAATTGAAGGCACTGGCCTGTAATTCTCAAATATGATTTCTAGATATCCTCGATTTTTATACCCACCACCGAAAGATGGGGGTATATTCATTTTGTCATTCCGTTTGCAACACATCGAAATATCTATCTCTGACCCTATAAAGTATATCTATTCTTGATCATCGTAAAAATCTAAGACAATGTAGCCATATCCGTTCGTCTGTCCTTCTGTCTGTTGAAATCCCGCTACAGTCTTCAAAAATAGATATATTGAGCTGAAACTTTGCACAGATTCTTTTTATACCCACCACCGAAGGATGGGGGTATCTTCATTTTGTCATTCCGTTTGCAACATATCGAAATATCCATTTCCGACACTATAAAGTATATATATTCTTGATCAGCGTAAAAATCTAAGACGATCTAGACATGTCCGTCCGTCTGTCCGTCTGTCTGTTGAAATCACGCTACAGTCTTCAAAAATAGAGATATTTTTTTGTCCATAAGCAGGTTAAGTTCGAAGATGGGCTATATCGGACTATATCTTGATATAGCCCCCATATAGACCGATCCGCCGATTTAGGGTCTTAGGCCAATAAAGGCCACATTTATTATCCGATTTTGCTGAAATTTGAGACAGTGAGTTGCCTTAGGCCCTTCAACATCTTCCGTCAATATGGCTAAGATCGGTTTAGATTTTGATATAGCTGCCATATAGATCGATCCTCCGATTTAGGGTCTTAGGCCCATAAAAGCCACATTTATTATCCGATTTTGCTTAAATTTGGGACAGTGAGTTGTCTTAGGCCCTTCGCCAATTTTGCCCAGATCGGTCCAGTTTTGGATATAGCTGCCATATAGACCGATCCTCCAATTTAGGGTCTTAGGCCCATAAAAGCCACATTTATTATCCGATTTTGCTGAAATTTGGGACAGTGAGTTGTCTTAGGCACATCGACATACTTCGCCAGTTTGGCCCAGATCGCTTCTGTTTTGTATATAGCTGCCATATAGACCGATCCTCCGATTTAGGGTCTTAGGCCTATAAAAGCCACATTTATTATCCCATTATGCTGAAATTTGGAACAGTGAGTTGTCTTAGGCCCTTCGACATCCTTCGCCAATTTCACCCAGATCGGTCCAGTTTTGGATATAGCTGCCATATAGACCGATCCTCGGATTTAGGGTCTTAGACCCATAAAAGCCACATTCATCATCCGATTTTGCTGAAATTTGGGACAGTGAGTTGTCTTAGGCCCTTCAACATATTTCGTCAATTTTGCCCAGATCGGTACAGATTTGGATATAGCTGCCATATAGACCGATCTCTCTATTTAAGGTTTTGAGCCCATAAAAGGCGCATTTATTGTCCGATGTCGCCGAAATTTGGGACAGTGAGTTGTGATAAAACTTTCGATATTATTTTTCAATTTGGCTCAGATAGGTCCAGATTTGGATATAGCTGCTATATAGACCGATCTCTTGATTTATGGTTTTGGGGCCATTAAAAACGCATTTATTGTCCGATTTCGCCGAAATCTTTGACATTGAGTTGTTTTAGGCTCTTCGACATGTATCTGCAACTTGGTCGAAATCGGTACAGATTTGGATATAGCTACCATATAGACCCACTGAAATTCACTGAAATTTGACACAGTGACGTATGCTAGGCTTTTCGACGTCCGTGTCGTTTACGGTTCAGAGCGGTTTATTTTTAGATATAGCTACTAAAAAGAGCAAAATTTTGTTTTACACAGTTGAACTATGACTTTTACTTATTAGTATTTGGTCCAAATCGGAACATATTTCTATATAGCTGCTAGGGGTCATAAGGTATACAATTTTCCCCGGATTTGATGAAAGGTGGTTTATATATATACCCGAGGTGGTGGGTATCCGAAGTTCGGCCCGGCCGAACTTAACGCCTTTTTACTTGTTGGTCCATAAGCAGGTTAAGTTCGAAGATGGACTATATCGGACTATATCTTGATATAGCCCCCATATACACCCATCCGCCGATTTAGGGTCTTACTCCTTTAAAAGCCATATTTATTATCCGATTTTGCTGAAATTTGGGACAGTGAGTTGTGTTAGGCCAGTCGATATCCTTCTTTAATTTGGCTCCGATCGATCCAGATTTGGATATAGCTGCAATATTGACCGATCTCTCGATTTAAGGTTTTCGGCCAATAAAAGGCGCATTTATTGTCCGATTTCACCGAAAGTTGGGACAGTGAAATGCGTTAGGCTTTTCGACATTCTTCCTTAATTTGGCCCAGATCGGCCCAGATTTGGATAGAGCTGCCATATAGACGCTTCTCTCGGTTTAAGGCTTTGTCCTATGTCGCCAAAATTTGGGATAGTGAATTGTGTTTGGCCCCTCGACATTTTTCTGCAGTTTGGTCTAGATAGGTCTAGATTTGAATATGGCTGCCATATAGACCGATCTCTCGTCTTAATGTCTTGGCGCCTTAAAAGGCTCATTTTTATTCAGATTTCGCCGAAATTTGGGACAGTGAGTTGTGCTAGGACCTTCGAGATCCCTTCCCCATTTTATCCCAGATCGGTTCAAATTTGGATATAACAGCCATACAGACCGAGCTCTCGTTTCGTACATGGTTCAGATCGGTCTATATTTGGATATGGCTACCAAAAACACAAATATTTTGTTCTACAAAATAAGCTTGTACATAGGTTAGGTTAGGTTTAAAAGAGGATGCAGATATGAATCCGCCCCATGCCACTTTGAACATACACCTAAGCCAGCAATCGGCTTGTTGTGCGGTCTAAAAAATAAAAAAGGAAATTTTAAGTTAGGAATTTCGTGCTACTTACAAAATCCGTAATTGTTTTCAATACCGCTCCCCTAAAATGGTTAATGTCTAGTATTGTATCTCCACCTAAGTACTGGTACCTGTTAGGCGCGAAAGCCAGGCAATGACAATAAAAATGCCCCAACGTCTCATCATTTTCCATTCATGCCCCACACATGCTATCACTTGCCGCACCGATTTTACATAAGTGAACTCATAGTCCTATGTGTCCCGTTACGATACCATTCACCGTCCTACCGACCGTTTCGCTGTTCCACAATGTTGTATGCGCATTCGTCTCCCACTCCCTTAACTCGGACTGCGTCGTCCCGAAATGCTTCGGGTTAACCAAGTTTATTGATGGCAGTCCTCTGGCCTCCACCGCCAAATCATCTGCCCTTTCATTTCCCCTTACTCCGTTATGGCCCGGCACCCAAACGTTGCGGATTTTGCCATCCACAGAGAAGGCGTTAATCTCCTTCTTACACTGCCAGACTGTTCGTGACCTTACCGTCCTGGTTGTTATTGCCCTTATGGCAATTTTACTGTCTGTAAAGATGTTCACACTCGATGTCCTCGCGTTAGCGCTACACCACTTCACGCATTCCGTAATTGCGCGGATCTCCACCCGCAGAGCTGTATTATGGTCATGCAATCTAAAACAGATCTTAGTCCCTGGGTTCTCAATGTATACCTCCAAGGCCACTCTGTCCTCTAGCTTTGATCTATCCGTATCCAGATGGCAATACTAGTGTTTCGTTAATCCAAGAGTGTGGCGATGGCAGCATTGCCTCGCACTCGACTTCAAGGTTCATCTCAGGTATCCGATCGGAAACCTCTTCCCATCCTTCCAGGTTTCCTATCGTCGCCTCGATTATACCGCGATGGTATGAGCTGCTCGTATCATCAATCCATTCTCCCATCGCCTTAACTCTCATAGACGCAGTGGATGCCTTAGACTTAATCTGTATGTCAATGGGTCGGATATCTAGAATAGTCTTTAGTGCCCTAGTGGGCGTGGTCCTCATCGCTCCGCCTATGCCAAGACAACATGTTCTCTGAACCTGTTGTATGGTCCTTACGTTCAGTCAGTTCTCAATATCAGTCCACCAAACTACTGAGGCATAAGCAAGTATTGGCCTAATCACGCTCCTGTAGAGCCAGTGGACTACCCCGGGATTCAAGCCCCATTTCGAGCCTACGGCCCGTCTACGTAGTGCCCAACATCTGTGAGCCTTCTCAGTACGCTCTTGAATGTGACACTTCCAATTCAGTTTCCTGTCCAAGATCACACCTAAATATTGGACCCTGTCAGATATCGAAATCGTCTTATTGAGGAAACAAGGTGCGTTAAATTGGCCCGCCTTCATCATCCTCGTGAACCTCTGGGTCTAGCCCAGTCATATGCCATATGCAAGACCCTTTCGGCCCTTCTGCACAGCTCGTTCGGATCCTTACCCCCATGAAGTATTATGACATCGTCTGCCTAGGCGGCGGGTTCGAATCCCTCCTCAGTCAGCATCTATAATAGTTCATTTGTGGTGGTCACCCATAGGAGAGTCGAAAGGCAGATAAAGCGATGTCAGGCATGCTCCACCGTCTCCCTGTCTTACCACTGTTGCATCCGACGTTGACAACTCTGGGGAAAATATATGATTCCAAGTTTTATGACACATAACGCAGGTCCTCGGCTAAGTTCCAGTGTTAATATAGAATAATTGGTAGTTGATTTGGAGAATCAGAAAGTTTGATTCGGGTCGTCCAAGGCTCCTGAATTACAATATGAATCTTGCCCTTGCTGATTTTCTCCATCAGATCGTGTGTAGCAGTCTCGCTCCGATGGAGGTTTATCTGGATCACCTGTTCTTATTAGACATCTCAATATCAGTGTTGAATTTTGACCAAATCGGACCATATTTCGATAAAGCTGCTATGGGGGCTTACATATTTACCCGAGGTGGTGGGTATCCATGATGTTTCTGATTCTATTCATTGTTTTAGCTTACCAACTTTCCATATTTTATTTTGTGCACAGTGTATTATCCATTTGGCTAAGCACCACATAACCAATCAATTTATCACTTAGCCAATGGCAGGAGATCCTAAACCATGTCATTTTGTAAAATATCTCTGATTTTAGTGTACATAAGTATGTGTGCCGGAGGTGATGTGTTTCGCCGAGAATATGGACTGAGCTCGCAGCATATCCCTGATGGCAAAGACAAAGATGACAGCAACAAAAGCTTTAGCAAATTTTGTGACCAATATTTCCTACGAAAGGCAGCATGGATTTATGCTTTCATGTTTAGTTTTGTCTTTCTAGCGTTAAGCATAAACTAATATATTGGGTTGCCCAAAAAGTAATTGCGGATTTTTTAAAAGAAAGTAAATGCATTTTTAATAAAACTTGGAATGAACTTTAATCAAATATACTTTTTTTACACTTCTTTTTCTAAATCTAGCTAAAAGTAACAGCTGATAACTGACAGAAGAAAGAATGCAATTACAGAGTCACAAGCTGTGAAAAAATTTGTCAACGCCGACTATATGAAAAGTCCGCAATTACTTTTTGGGCAACCAATATTTTCAGTTGCCATTAAACTTTTTGCTCAAAACAAAAGATTTAATGAGCCAATGTTTTGGGTTTGAAACGAAAATTGAAACAGACTTTTTTTATATACCCAATGTGAGTATTTAAAGCAGTCTTAAGTATTTTATCAGCTGGTCCAGTGAAATTCGCTATGCCTTAACATGACTTTTAGAAAATGAATTGTTATTTAAATATTTTAAAGCTGGTATACAGAAGTTTAGGATATTCATTCAAGGATTTGATAAAACAAGTAAAAGCGTGCTAAGTTCGGCCGGGCCGAATCTTATATACCCTCCACCATGGATCGCATTTGTCGAGTTCTTTTCCCGGCATCTCTTCTTAGGCAAAAAAGGATATAAGAAAAGAGTTGCTCTGCTATTAAAACGATATCAAGATATGGTCCGGTTCGGACCAGAATTAAATTATATGTTGGAGGCCTGTGTAAAATTTCAGCCAATTCGTATAAGAATTGCGCCCATTGGGGCTCACGAAGTAAAATAGAGAGAACGATTTATATGGGATCTGTATCGAGCTATAGACCGATTCAGACCATAATAAACACGTTTGTTGATGGCCATGAGAGGATCCATCGTACAAAATTTCAGGCATATCGGATAATAATTGCGACCTCTAGGGGTCAAGATCCCAGATCGGTTTATATGGCAGCTACATCAGGTTATGAACCGATTTGAACCATACTTAGCACAGTTGTTGGATATCGTAACAAAACACGTCTTGCAAAATTTCATTCTGATCGGATAAGAATTGCGCACGCTAGAGGCTCAAGAAGTCAAGACCCAAGATCGGTTTATATGGCAGCTATATCAGGTTATGGACCGATTTGAACCATACTTAGCACAGTTGTTGGATATCATAACAAAACACGTCGTGCGAAATTCCATTTCAATCGGATAAGAATTGCGCACGCTAGAGGCTCAAGAAGTCAAGACCCAAGATCGGTTTATATAGCAGCTATATCAGGTTATGAACCGATTTTAACTATACTTGGCACAGTTGTTGGATATCGTAACAAAACACGTCTTGCAAAATTTCATTCTGATCGGATAAGAATTGCGCTCGCCAGAGGCTCAAGAAGTCAAGACCCAAGATCGGTTTATATGGCAGCTATATCAAATCATAGACCGATTTGAACCATACTTAGCACAGTTGTTGGACATCATAACAAAACACGTCGTGCAAAATTTCATTCTGCTCGGATAAGAATTGCGCACGCTAGAGGCTCAAGAAGTCAAGACCCAAGATTGGTTTATATGGCAGCTACATCAAATCATGGACCGATTTGAACCATACTTAGCACAGTTGTTGGATATCGTAACAAAACACGTCTTGCAAAATTTCATTCTAATCGGATAAGAATTGTGCCCTCTAGAGGCTCAAAAAGTCAAGACCCAAGATCGGTTTATATGGCAGCTATATCAGGTTATGGACCGATTTGAACCATACTTGGCACAGTTGTTGGATATCATAACAAAACACGTCGTGCGAAATTCCATTTCAATCGGATAAGAATTGCGCACGCTAGAGGCTCAAGAAGTCAAGACCCAAGATCGGTTTATATGGCAGCTATATCAGGTTATGAACCGATTTTAACCATACTTGGCACAGTTGTTGGATATCATAACAAAACACGTCGTGGAAAATTTCAGCCAAATCGGATAAGAATTGCGCACTCTAGAGGCTCAAGAAGTCAAGACCCAAGATCGGTTTATATGGCAGCTATATCAAAACATGGACCGATGTGGCCCATTTACAATACCAACCGACCTACACTAATAAGAAGTATTTGTGCAAAATTTCAAGCGGCTAGCTTTACTCCTTCGGAAGTTAGCGTGCTTTCGACAGACAGACGGACGGACGGACGGACGGACGGACGGACGGACGGACGGACGGACGGACGGACGGACGGACAGACGGACGGACATGGCTAGATCGACATAAAATGTCACGACGATCAAGAATATATATACTTTATGGGGTCTGAGACGAATATTTCGAGTAGTTACAAACAGAATGACGAAATTAGTATACCCCCCATCTTATGGTGGAGGGTATAAAAAATCAAGTAAAAAGGCGTTAAGTTCGGCCGGGCCAAACTTTGGATACCCACCACCTCGGGTATATATGTAAACCATTTTTCGTCAAAATCCGGTGAAAAATGTACACCTTATGCCCCATAGCAGCTATATCGAAATATTTTCGGATTTGCATCAAATACTTATAAGCACCATTCATTTCTCAATTGTGTATAACAAAATATTGGTCTTTTTAGTAGCTACATCTAGAAATAAACCGATCTGAACTATATATGACACGGATGTCGAATAGCCTAACATAAGTCACTCTGCCAAATTTCAGTGAAATCGGATTATAAATGCGCCTTTTATGGGGCCAAGACTTTAAATCGAGATATCGGTCTATATGGCAGCTATATCCAAATCTTGAGCGATTTGGACCAAGTTGCCGAAAAATGTCAAAGAGCCTAACACAACTCACTTTCCCAAATTAGGCGAAATCGGACAATAAATGCGCCTTTTATAGGCCCACAATTTTAAATCGAGAGATCACTATATTCAAATCTGGACCGATTTGGGCCAAGTTGCAGAAAAATGCAAAAATGCGAAGGCCTAACACAACTCACTGTCCCAAATTTCTGCGAAATCGGACAATAAATGCGCCTTTTATGGGCCCAAGACCTTAAATCGAAAGATCGGTTTAATAAGCTATATCCAAATCTGGAACGACCTGTGCCATAATCCGGAAGTATGTCGAAGGGCATAACTTAACTCACTGTCCAGAATTTCGGCGTCATCGGACAATAAATGCGCCTTTTATGGGCCCAAAACCTTAAATCGAAAGATCGAACTATATGTCAGCTATATCCAAATCTGGACCGACCTGTGCCATATTACAGAAGGATGTCGAACTTCATAACGCAACTCACTGTCCCAAATTTTAGCGACATCGGACAATAAATGTGTTTTTTTTTTGGGCTTAAAACCTTAAATCGGCGTGTCGGTCTATTTGACAGCTACATCCAAATCTGGATCGATCTGGGCCAAATCAAAGAAGGATGTCAAAGGGCCTAACACAAATGTCGGCAACATGGGTCAAAAATTTCGGCGACATCGGGCAATAAATATGGTTTTTATTTGCCTAAGAACCTAAATTGGCGAATCGTTCTATATGGGGGCTATATCAAGATAAAGTCCGATATAGCCCATCTTCGAACTTAACCTGCTTATGGACAAAAAAAGAATCTGAGCAAAATTTCAGCTCAATATCTCTATTTTTAAAGACTGTAGCGTGATTTCCAAATTCAGGTGGCGTCAGACCGAAGCATGGTGTTCTCCCCTACTACAGACGCTTGAGCCTTGGCACTTGTAGTCGATAGTGATGAATCAAGCACAGAACAGTCGTCAGACTAACGAATGATAAAGAGACGGATAAACTAGAGGAATACGCAGTTCGTCACCAGCCTTTAAGTAAAGATGGAGTTTCCGATTCAGACGTAGACAGGGACAATGTCAATGAAACAGTCATAACAGCCGAATTAACAGATGGCCAGCAGAATGACGGCCAAGCAAAAAGGCAATCCTGGATGCGACGAAGGGGACTGAGGCGTTTGTACCGACGCGCAAACGGGCAAAAGTGCAAAATGCTCGTAGGAATAAAACTGGCATTCCAGCTTCTATGGAAGCTGGAAAGAGAATCAAATCTCCCGAAGAGAATACTACGAAACTACTGAAAAAGAGCTCTACGTTTTCAAGTGCTCTGAGATGGCCAACCCGGCCCTCCCTTAATGAAGACTCCAGACAGTATCCTATGGAGAGAGACAAAGTCGCAACAGATACGAAGAAAGTGCGCACAGCCCCTGAGTCGCCACAACCATCATGTAAGGGGAAGATGGTCGCTGATAAAGGGGAAGATGGTCGCTGTCCACTTAAGACAGGAAGCGCAACAGAGACGAGCTGATGAACGTAGTCATCATCATCTGCAGTGCATCTGATTGGATCATCAGTCTTAGTGAGAGGTTCTAGTTAACTAGCAGATTTTAGAACATGTTTTAAACCTTGACGAAGGTCCATCAATTCAAATTAGAATTTGGAACATGTGCTCAACCTTGAAGAAGGTCCATCGATTCAAATTATGTGGTGCGAGTATAGAAAGGACTTCTTGATGCTGCGTTTCTCGGCAGTAGAACGTATTGATACCGTCAAAAAGGTCTTTGGCTTGGTGAGAAAGATGGATCTCTGTCAGCTCACAAAGACGACAGTCTTCATTAAAGGATGGGGCATCAAATTTGCTGCAGAAAGCTTGGTGAAAGTCTTAAACAATCAAAACCAAGTTTAAGTTACAGAAAAATAGGAGATCTCCCATAGGGAGGAAAAGGAGGAACTAGTTTTCCTTGTTGTGGGCGTTGCGAATTTCTATGAGATGTTTGGCTAAGACTAAATGCATGCCGTTCTGAGTGTCCAATGCTGTCAATATATTCTTGATCTGTGTAAAAATCTAAGACGATCTAGCCAAGTCCGTCCGTCTGTCTGTCTGTTGAAATCACGCTACAGTCTTTAAAAATTAAGATATTGAGTTGAAATTTTGCACAGATTGTTTTTATACCCACCACCGAAGGATGGGGGTATATTCATTTTGTCATTCCGTTTGCAACACATCGAAATATCCATTTCCGACCCTATAAAGCGTAAAAATCTAAGACGATCTAGCCATGTCCGTCCGTCTGTCCGTCTGTCTGTTGAAATCACGCTACAGTCTTTAAAAATAGAGATATTGAGCTGAAATTTTGCACAGATTCTTTTTTTGTCCATAAACAGGTTAAGTTCGAAGATGGGCTATATCGGACTATATCTTGATATAGCCCCCATATAGACCGATCCGCCGATTTAGGGTCTTAGGCCCATAAAAGCCACATTTATTATCCGATTTTGTTGAAATTTGGGACAGTGAGTTAAGCTAGGCCCTTCGACATCCTTTGTCAATTTGGCTCAGATCGGTCCAGATTTGGATATAGCTGCCATATAGACCGATCATCCGATTTAGGGTCTAAGGCCCATAAAAGCCACATTTATGGTCCGATTTTGCTGAAATTTGGGACAAAGAGTTGTCTTAGGCCCTTTGACATGTCCCTTTAATTTGGTCCAGATCGGTTCAGATTTGGATATAGCTGCCATATAGACCGATCCTCCGGTTTAGGGTCTTAGGCCCACAAAAGCCACATTTATTATCCGATTTTGATGAAATTCGGGGCAGTGAATTGTGTAAGGCCCATCGACATCCTTCGTTAAATTGGCCCATATCGGTCCAGATTTGGATATAGCTGCCATATAGACCGATCCTCCGGTTTAGGGTCTTAGGCCCACAAAAGCCACATTTATTATCCGATTTTGATGAAATTCGGGACAGTGAATTGTGTAAGGGCCATCGACATCTTTCGTTAATTTGACTCAGATCGGTCTAGATTTGGATATAGCTGCCATATAGATCGATACTCCGATTTATGGTGTAAGGTCCATAATTGCCACATTCATTATCCGATTTTGCTGAAATTTGGGACAGTGAGTTGAGTTAGGCCCTTCCACATCCTTCGTCAATTTGGTCCAGATCGGTTTAGATTTGGATATAGCTGCCATATAGACCGATCCTCCGGTTTAGGGTCTTAGGCCCACAAAAGCCACATTTATTATCCGATTTTGATGAAATTCGGGGCAGTGAATTGTGTAAGGCCCATCGACATCCTTCGTTAATTTGGCTCAGATCGGTCCAGATTTGGATATAGCTGCCATATAGATCGATCCTCCGATTTATGGTGTAAGGCCCATAATAGCCACATTCATTATCCGATTTTGCTGAAATTTGGGACAGTAAGATGCGTTAGGCCCTTTGACATATTTCTTCAATTTGGTCCAAATCGGTTCAAATTTGGATATAGCTGCTATATAGACCGATTTCTTGATTTATGGTTTTGGGCCCATAAAATGCTCATTTATTGCCCGATGTCCCCGAAATTTGGAACAGCAAGTTAAGTTAAGCCCCTTGACATACTTCTGCAATATCGCACAGATCGGTCCAGATTTGGATATAGCTGCCATGTAGACCGATATCTCGATTTAAAGTCTTGGCCCCAAAAAAGGCGCATTTATAATCCGATTTCTCTGAAATTTGACACAGTGACTTATGTTCGGCTTTTCGACATCCGTGTCGTATATAGTTCAGATCGGTATGAGGTATATGAGTATAAGGTATGAAATTTTCACCTAATTTTGATGAAAGGTGGTTTACATATATACCCGAGGTGGTGGGTATCCAAAGTTCGGCCCGGCCGAACTTAACGCCTTTTTACTTGTTTATCCATAAGCAGGATAATTTCGAAGATGGGGTATATCGGACTATATCCTGATATAGCCCCCATAAAGACCGATCCGCCGATATAGGGTCTTAGGCCCATAAAAGCCACATTTATTATCCGATTTTGCTGAAATTTGAGACAGTGAGTTGTGTTGGGCCCTTCGACATGCTTCTTCAATTTCGCTCAGATCGGTAATGATTTGGATATAGCTGTCATATATACCGATCCTCCGATTTAAGGTCTTAGACCCATAAAAGCCACATTACTATCCGATTTTGCTGAAATTTAGGACAGTAAGTTGTGTTAGGCCCTTCAAAGTCCTTCTTCAATTTGACTCAGATCGGTTCAGATTTGGATATAGCTGCCATATAGACCGATCTCTCGATTTAGTTTTGGGGCAATAACATCCTACCTACTGAACATCTAGTGAATTGTTTAGATACAAGCATAATATCTATGTCAAGGGAAGGTGGGTGGAGACTGCTTTGAACGAGTTTGTGCATAAAATAAAAGAATTCTTCGATGCTTTGCCTATCGTTTTGTCGGAACGATTGAACGGATCCTACGAAGCGGTTCAATGTCATAAAGATAAGGGAGAAAATGACAAAGGGATTTGAAACCGTACTCTGCGCA
Organism: Stomoxys calcitrans; assembly: GCF_963082655.1. NCBI lineage: Eukaryota > Metazoa > Arthropoda > Insecta > Diptera > Muscidae > Stomoxys > Stomoxys calcitrans. The sequence continues at coordinate 203,169,519 of NC_081553.1, forward strand.
GACGATGTTATAATACATCTAAGAGATAGGTATACGAAACAACTATGCGGAACGGCCGAAAGGGTCTTGGGGATAGCATACGACCGGGCTAGACCTAGGGGTCTGAATGTTAACCCAGAGAACACAAATTTCCGTGGTCACGAGGAAGACAAAGGTGGGCCAATTTGACACGCCATGCTATCTTAATAAAACGATTTCGATATCTAACAAAGCCAAATGCTTAGGAGTAGTTTTGGATAGGAAACTAAACTGTAAGCATCACATTCGGAAATGTACCGGGGAGGCACTTTTTTAAAATAATTTTTTTTCAATTAAGAAAATATTTGATTTAAATTAGTGACGTTATCATATATGCCAAATGCGATACACATAGTTTTAATTTTCGACAGATTTCTTTTTTTCGCCAAATTTCTTATCAGTTTATTCGCAAAATGTTTTCCCTTTCAGCATTATTCCCTTTAAAGATTTAGGTTTTGCCAAGTGCTGGCAATTTAAGACCCTTAAAAGTGTATATTAAAATTTTTGTGAAAACCTCAAATTATATTTTCCCCATTATGTTTGATTTAAAAAACAAAAAAAAAACACTCTTTGCTTTCATACATATTTCATTAATAATCTCAAGGTTTTTCTCCTATGGCATTTTATTTGTGTGAAAGCACAAAAGCTTTTGTGCCATATTCTTTTTGTTTATTATCCAGAATAAATTTATTAAGATCCTTTTGGTAAATAAATGTAAGACATAGGTATGCATGTCTTGTGTATGTTTCTCGCTTTTTTTTTTGAAATTTGGAGCGAAGCAAAAAAAAAGATGCAACTACATCCGGGTAAGCATTGCCCGTACCCGCCCCACCCAAGAGGCAAATGACATGGCGACGCAAGAAATGCTCAAGGATATTTTGTTGCCTTGGAACACTTACATATCTCTATTCTCGAAGGCGAACATTATATTTGTCTACAGCTTACAATTTTCAATGTTTTGCTACTTATTTTATATTTGCTATTCTCAAGCTGTGGCATTTATCTCTTATCACAGTGGGCATACAAACTAATTTTGAGCTTTACGTTCTGTGGCAATTTAGTTTGGTAAAAACCTTTTGAAAGAGAATTGTAGATTTCATATATGTTATAGTTTCTACCAACTATTGGAGGTGTTTTCATTTTTGTTCCCTTCGGCACAGGATGGCTCATACTAATTTCGTATTATTATAGGTATTATAGGATAGGTTAAGTTAGGTTAAACAGAGGGTGCGGATATCCGCCCCTTGACATTACGGACATATACCTAAGCCAGTAATCGGCTTGTTGTGCTCTCCAAATATTAAACAAGTAAAAGCGTGCTAAGTTCGGCCGGGCCGAATCTTATATACCCTCCACCATGGATCGCATCTCTTCTTAGGCAAAACAGGATATAAGAAAAGATTTGCTCTGTTATTAGAACGATATCAAGGTATGGTCCGGTTTGGACCACAATTAAATTATATGTTGGAGACCTCTGTAAAATGTCAGCCAATTCGAATAAGAATTGCTCCCTTTGGGGGCTCAAGAGTACAAAAGATAGATTGATTTATATGGGAGCTGTATCGGGCTATGAACCGATTCAGACCATAATAAATACGTATGTTGATGGTCATGAGGGAATCCGTCGTACAAAATTTCAGGCAAATCGGATAATAATTGCGACCTCTACAGGCTCAAGAAGTCAAGATCCCAGATCGGTTTATATGACAGCTATATCAGGTTATGGACCGATTTGAACCATACTTCGCACAGTTGTTGGATATCATAACAAAACACGTCGCGAAAAATTTCATTCCAATCGGGTAAGAATTGCGCATTCTAGAGGCTCAAGAAGTCAAGACCCAAGATCGGTTTATATGGCAGCTATATCAGGTTATGAACCGATTTCTACCATACTTGGCACAGTTGTTGGATATCATAACAAAACACGTCGTGCCAAAATTCATTCAAATCGGATGAGAATTGCGCCCTCTATCGGCTCAAGAAGTCAAGACCCAAGATCAGTTTATATGGCAGCTATATCAAAACATGGACCGATATGGCCCATTTACAATACCAACCGACCTACACTAATAAGAAGTATTTGTGCAAAATTTCAAGCGGCTAGCTTTACTCCTTCGGAAGTTAGCGTGCTTTCGACAGACAGACGGACGGACGGACGGACAGACGGACAGACGGACGGACATGGCTAGATCGACATAAAATGTCACGACGATCAAGAATATATATACTTTATGGGGTCTCAGATGAATATTTCGATTAGTTACAAACAGAATGACGAAATTAGAATACCCCCATCTTATGGTGGAGGGTATAAAAAGTTACCTCGAAAAAGAAAATCTAAGTTGGAATTCGGTGCTACTTACAAAATCCTTAATTGTTTTCCATGTCAAGCCCCTTAGTTGGTTCATGTCTGGTATTGTGTCCCCACTTAAGTGTCGGTATCTGTTAGCGGCGAAAGCCGACAAAGACAGGAAATACTCGAACCTCTCATCGTCTTCACCGCATGCCCTACACATGCTATGACTTGCCAGACCGATTTAATATAGGAGAACACGTAATTCTACGTGTCCCGTTATAATACCGAAAGCTTTACTGACCTCCTTCATATCGCGATCTAGATCTCCCCATAGGATTTTTGCCGTCCTACCGACCGTTTCGCTGTTCCTCAGTGTCACTTGCGTATTCGTCGCCCATGCCTTTAAATCGAACTGCATCGACCCCAAAGGCTTCGGGCTACCCGAGTGTATTGATGGCAGTTCTCGGGCCTTCACTGCCAAATCGTCTGCTTTCTCATGGCCATCCTGAGAGAAGGCATTAATTTCCTTCTTATATCCCAAGACTGTTCGTGATATTACCGTCCTGGTTGTTATTGCCCTCCGTAAAGATGCTCATACTCGACGTCCTTGCGTTAACACCACACCACCTCATGCATTCCGTGATCACTTGAATATTCGCGTACAGGACCGTATAATATTCAGGCAGTATAAGACATATCTCAGTCCCTGAGTTCTCGATGTAGACCCTAGGCTCAATCTGTCCTCTAGCTTTGATCTATTCGTGTAATTTGATCTTCCAGATGGCAATACTAGGGTTCCGTCAATCCAAGGCTGTGCCGCTGGCAGCAGTACCTCGACTAGACCTCAAGCTTCGTCTCGGGTATCCGATTCGTCCTCATCCTTTCCTTTAGGTTTCCTATGGTCGCCTCGATTATACCTCGATGGTGTGAGCTACTCCCATCCTTAATCCATTTTCATATTGCCTTTAGTCTCATAGCCAAAGTGTCTGCCTTACATTTTATCTGTATGTCAATGGGTCGGATATCTTGAATAACCTCCATTGCCCCTGTGGATGTGGATCATTGGGCTAATCAAGTCATTCCGCTTGCAACACCTTGATATATTCGTCTACGACCTCATAAAGTATATATATTCTCGATCGTCTCGACGTTCGGAGTCGATCTAGCCATGTCCGTCCGTCCGTCCTTCCCTTCATCTTAATTTATTTTGTATAAATTTGTAGCAGAATCTTTTACTTGTTTGTCCTAGAGACAACTTGAGAAAATAGGCTCAGATTTGCATTTTAAACGATCCTCACAATATGTTCCTATGATAACTGGTTATTTACATAGAGATCGGTAAAAATTCCAACAGATGCAATAAATCTTGTGCTACCATGGAAGTGGTGTAATTGTTGCAGACAAAAAAATTTTCATTACTCGAACACATGCATTGGAAAAAAGTAAAGCTAATAGACAGGGTTGTCGAGCGTGGTTGGTGTGATATTCGTATCATAGAAGCGTTTTAGCAATAAATACGATACAAATGCAACATACCAATGTACGGCCCTTCAAGCCATCACACCTAATATGTTTGAAAAGTCTTCTAACCAAAGACGAAGCGCGTCCCTTAATGCTTGGTGTATGTTGCGATCTCTGGCTTTTCCTTTCCATTTGCCGATTTCGCTGTAATTTGAAACAGTGAGTTGTTCTAAGCTTTCTGCCACCTTACCCGAATATGGTCCAAATCGTACGATATTTAGATATAGCTACCATATAGACCGATCTGCCAATTAATAGTTTGATGCCCATAAAAGCCCTATTTATTACTCGATTTCGTTGAAATTTGAAACAGTGAATTGTTTTAAGCCCCCCGATATCCGACCTGAATATGATCCAGATCAGACTGTATAGATGAAGCTGTCATTTAGATCGATCTTCCAATTTAGGGTCTTCATTCCACCAAAAAAGAATTCATTGCCTAATTTCGCTAAAACTATTACTTATGTAAGAGTTCTCGGGACCTGAATGAAAAAATTTTTTCACGTAACCAACACGCAGGGTATTTCCCTTATATATGCAGTGCATTACGTTGGCAATTAGGAATGTTAAGGGTTGAAGGGGAAAATGAGGGAGTAGTGTTTATTAATATTCGTCTTAAATTCCTGAACGTCAACGTCGGTGGGAAAGACATAAGCCGGAAGTCGATTCCACATACGAATGGTTCGGGTGAAAAATGAATTCTCTTGGTAATGCATTGTTCGGTTGACTGGGCAATCAATTACAAACGGGTGCGAGTTCCTAGCAAGTCTTGTATTCCTGGTGAACATCCTAATGTTAGAAATAAGAAGACGAATATCCCTGGAACACACGCCATGAAAATAACGATAGAGCAATACAACGCTACCCACATTCCGACGATGTTCAAGAGAAGCAATAGAGTTGGGTACCCTACTGTCCCCAATCAACACCATCGCTCTCCGTTGAACCCGGTCAAGTAGCTCCAAGGATGATTTTGGAACTCCTGCCCATATGTGAGAGTTATATTCCATCCTCGGCCTGATGTAGGTAGTATAGCTATAGAGAAGATCAGAATAGGTGAAATATTTCTTGCACCGCTGAAGAAACCCCAAATACTTGAATGCTTCTTTCGACACTTCGAATACGTGTTTTGACCAACGGACATCACATTGTCTCTTCATGCACAGAACATCAAGAGCATGTGACTGCTCAATATCTATACCGTGGATAGATATCGACGATTGTAGTAGGTCAGCAAATCGCTTATGAGACAAGAAACAGCATTGCGTCTTCTGTGCGTTAAATTCTACTCTGTTCATTCTACCCCACTCGGAAATGGCCAACAAGTCCTGGGAGAACGATTCATATATAATGAGCCTCCAGTCCACAATTTCTTGAGGACTGGGCCTACGGTCTAATGAATATGAATGACACAGACTACTGTCATAGCCAAATGAGTAGGCTGGATTCGAAGAAGAATAGATCGTCAATGAAAATAAGAATAAGAGAAGGGGGAAGGACAGAGCCTTGTGACACACCTGCGGTCAATGTATATTCATCGTATAAGAACCCATCTACAACAACTCGTATAGTGCAATCTCTGAGAAAGATCGATATAAATCGAACGAAGTTTTTACCGATTCCGTTTGTACTTGTTTCAAATGACGTAGTACCTCACAAATGTCGCCAGCATTAGGAATTGATGACCATCGCTGAAAATTTATATTCCCACCACCCAAAGATGGTGGGTGTCGTTCCGCTTGCAACATATTGAAGTGTCCATTTCCGACCCTATAAGGTATATAAATTCTTGATCTCGAGATATTGAGCTGAAACTTTGCACAGATTCCTTTTTTTGTTTGTTCATAGGCAGGTTAAGTTCAAAGATGGGCTATTGTAGCTTTACGACATATCTGACCATGTGAACTGTCCCAATATATATGTGAACCCCCCTTTGGTTTTGATGGTATGATCAATACCATCTCTGAATTATCATATCATTAGAATTGTTTTTTTATTATTAAGGATTAGTTTGTAAGTATATACCAAGTACCGTCATGAGAAATCCAGATTTGGATAAAGCTGCCATATAGACCGATCTCTCCATTTAGGCCCTTGGTCCCATAAATGGTGCATTTATTACCCAATTTCGCTGAAATTTGACATAATGACTTATGTTAGACTTTAGGCATCAGTGTCCCATATGGTTCAGATCAGTCTGTATTTGAATATAGCTGCCAAAAAGACAAATATTTTGTTCTACAAAATTGAACAGTGACAGGTTTTTATTAGTCCACTCAATGTCCATTCCGAATTTGGTCCAAATAGGACCATATTTCGATATAGCTGCTATGGGTACATAAATTATGCAGTTTCCACTGGTTTATGATGAAAGGTAGCCTACGTACTAACCCGAAGTGGTGGGTATGCCTTTTTACTTGTTTTCTGATGTTCTCGACAGGAATGGAACGCGGACGTTCAGCGTCATAGACGGACATGCTAACCCCAGTCCATGTAAACTGAAAAATTCTTTAGTTTTATCAAAAATTTTATAAAAAAATTGGATTAGCTCTATTAACTTTCGTGAGTATCCAATGGCTTTTTACTTGTCTGTTACAAGCGATAAGTCTGATAAGAGAACTATTTGATGATATTTAAACATTTCCGTGTTCCAATGCTGTCCACTGTTTGTCATTTTTTCTTTCAATTCTTTTGCTGCGTTTTATCTGCTTTGGCTTTTGTATTTGCATTTACGACGATACGATATTGCTCACCACAATCGCATGAGTTGTTCGCTGCAAATGTTTGCAGTCTGTCTTCTTCTTCTTCTATTTGTTGTTGTTGTTATTGTTGCTGCTTTTATTTCAATTTTGAGCTCACAGAGTGAACTTCAAAAAGAATTACATCGTAATCCGGTGTAGGAGATGTACTCCAGTTCCACATACATACAACATGTATACCGCCGGTCCACGAACGCCATTCATACATTGAGGGCGCATTTCAAGTTCTTTAGAATGTTTTCCGATGTTGAAGATTTCGCTCAAATAGAAAATGGAATAAATTGAATTGAAAATAGAATTGCATTCATGCATAACTGCACGACACTTCTGTTATTTTATTCCCTGACAATACTAAGCATTTTAATCTGCACATAAGTTGGTGCAAGAGTTCCTCGACGACAACGACAATACAATCGCATCTGCCATGGTATTTCTGCAGTGTACCAGCAGATAGGAAGTATTTGAGATATGGTCACATAGTTTGTAACTTAATGCTATGCCATAAGAAGTGCACAAGCAGAAGAAAAGTGCTTATTTATAATTTTACTTAAAAGGTCAGAAGCTTTTGCTGAAAGAGCTACTGTTACCAGGAGTTTTTCTACTAAATCTGCGATTTTTTCTCTATAAGTTTTGATAAAAAGTAATAATGTTCTTATGAAGACAATTTGACATCTTGGCAAAGGATTGAAAAAGAAGAAAGGTTTATCTCTTAAGTGCTTGTGTCTATAAAGAATATTAAAGGTAAATGTGGATGGATTAAATAAAGGCGGAAATGATGGGGAAGAAGGAATATTGCTTCAATTATTTCTATTTCACTCATGCACTCATGGTATTGTGTGTGAGTTTCAAAGGTAACCATTGTTATATTCCATATAGATGGCAAAATCCAATATCAGAAGTGTACGTCACATGCCATAAAGCTTAATTGCAAATTAGGCTTTAGAGGCTTAAGAAATTTAATCGGACTATTGATTCATTAATTGGCTATATGTACTTATAAAACTCCACTGGGCGAAATTTTACACAAAATCGAATAAAATTGAAGAAATAAAATCTTAGTGTCGGCTTATATGCTCCTCTTAACCCCATTGCCAAGGTACTATATTGCTAAGAAGTAAATGTTGTAAATACGCATCATGATTTCCATGGACAATCTAAGTTGCTAAGGTCAACTTAGAATGTCAAATCGAATATAAATAGATTTTCTGACAGCTTCGAAGAAATAAAAACACCTGTTTCTGGGGTCACACGTCATTAAACCAAGATCTTTAAAGGTCATTTTTCAAACTTTCCATTTCTCATATTAATATGTCATGTACAACTTGTGCACGTGCCTTGGAATACTTTCACCATCTTGGCCAATACTTAATGAAAGGATTCAACACGGTGTGATATCCAAGAAATACTTTCTTTCAACTATTCCCACAACTTAAATTTCAAATGCAAATTTCATCCAACAACACTTAATATAACAAATATTCGGAGAAGAAAACTTTCTATCTGAAGAGATATGTTTATTTTAGTCTTTTTAAAAATTTCTTTTACAGTATACAACGGAGAGCCATAAATTACAAAACAAAAATTGAAGCGCAAAAATGCTCAATTTCCTGCAAGTGTTTGAAATTCGATTGCTATGTGGTTTTTCAGATTTCAACTTGCCTCAGCTCTATGTTTTTCAAAGACTTACACATACTAACACCAAAACCACATGTGTACATATACACAGACACAAATACGGTTATACTGCATTGGTCTGAAATAAAATTTCTCAGACATATGAGTATCGGGTGTTTTTTTAGTGAAATAACTTAAAACAAGTAAAACGAAAAATGACGAAAACTAAAACAACCGATTCGGGCCGAACTTGGATTGAATATTGGAGACCATAGTAGAAGTAATGGTGGAAAATTTTGGTCCAATGGGATAAAAATTGTGCCTTATAGGGGCTTAAGATATAACAAGTAAAAAGGCGTTAAGTTAGGCCGGGCCGAACTTTAGATACCCACCACTTGGGGTTTATATGTTAATCACCTTTCATTAAAATCCGGTGAAAATTGCATACCTAAGGTCCCATAGCAGTTATATCGAAATATTTTCCGATTTGGACCAAGTACTAATAAGTACAGTAGCTATATCTAAAAATAAACCGATCTAAACTATGTACGACACGGATGTCGAAAAGCTTAACATAAGCCACTGTGTCAAATTTAAATGAAATCGGATTATAAATGCGCTTTATATGGGGCCAAGACTTTGAATCGAGATATCGGTCTACATGGCAGCTATATCCAAATCTGGACCGATTTGGGCCAAGTTGCAGAAAAATGTCAAAGAGCCTAACACAAAGCACTATCCCGAATATCAGCAAAATCGGATAATAATTGTGGCATTTATGGGGCTAAGAACCTAAATCGGAGGATCGGTCTATATGACAGCTATATCAAGGATGTCGAAGGGCCTAACACAACTCAGTGTCCCAAATTTCAAAAAAATCAGATAATAAATCTGGCTTTTATGGGCCTAAGACCCTAATTCGGAGGATCGGTCTATATGGGGGCTATATGAAGATATAGTCCGATATAGCCCATTTTCGAACTTAACCTGCTTATGGACAAAAAAAGAATCTGTGCAAAGTTTCAGCTCAATATCTCTGTTTTTAAAGACTGTAGCGTGATTTCAACAGACTGACGGACAGACGGACATGCCTAGATCGTCTTACATTTTTACGCTTATCAAGAATATACATATTTTATAGGGTCGGAAATGAATATTTCGATGTGTTGCGAACTGAATGACAAAATGAATATACCCCCATTCTTCGGTGGTGGGTATAAAAATGGGAGATCAGTTTATATAGCCATACTTGGCACGTATGTTGAAGGTCATAGGAGATCGGTTTATATGGGTTCTACATCAGGTTTTGGACCGATTTATACCACATTTGGATTATTTCACTGGAGGGGCTCAAGAAGTATAATCGAGAAATCGGTTTATATGAGAGATATAACCTATATACAATCCTAATCAATTAACACTAATAGGAAATACTTAGGCAAAAATTCAATCGTCTAGTTTTACTCCTTCAATATAAGGGTGCTTTCCACAGACAGACAGACGGACGGACATGGCTAAATCGACTCAGAACGTCAACAGCATCCAAAATATATGGACTTTATTATGTCTCAGATCAATATTTCGATGTGTTACAAACGGAGTGGCGAAATTAGAATACGCCTGTCCAGGGACGTCGGTTCCGAAAGCCTACAAATTTATTTATTTATTTTTTTTTTTTTTTTTGAAGAAAAAATTTATATTAAAATTATTCTAAATACAAAATATCAGTAAAATTTTCTTTAATGACAAAATTCCATGTTTATAATATTTCATTTATAATATTATTCTATAACGACAAAATTTAGCTCAGGCCAGGGCCGCCTCAAAATTATTTTTCATCAGGACAAAATTGTTATGAAATTTATTGTATAAAAATGAAATTGTTGCGCTTTGTTTGTTAGTTTGTTTGTCCGTTCCATATAAACTTAAAAATGGATGAACTGATTTCCACCAAATTTTCACATGGTAGAGCTCGACCTCTCGTTGAAAATAAGGTTCTTCGAAGGGAGGCAGACTCAATCCATTACCATAATTTACAAAAACGCCAGATCTCGGAGATGGTTGCACCAATGAAAGCAAAATTTTGTGTGCCTCCTAGCAACATCAGACAATAAATGCGCCTTTTATGGTTCCAAGTTTTTAAATCGAGAGATCGGTCTATATGGCAGCTATCCCCAACCTGGACCGATCAGGGGCAAATTGAAGAAGGATGTCGAGTGGCTTAACACAACTCATTGTCCCAAATTTCAGCAAAATCGGATAATAAAAGAGGCTTTTATATGCCTTAGACCCTTCAATCGGAAGATCGGTCTATGTGGCAGCTATATTCAAATCTGAATCGATCTGAGCCAAATTGAAGAGCGATATCGAAGGCCTTAACACAACTCACTGTCCCAAATTTGGGCAACATCGGGCAACAAATGTGCATTTGTGGGTCCAAAACCGAGATCGGTCTATATGGCAGCTATATCCAAATCTGAACTGATCTGGGCCAAATTTCAGAAATGTGTTGAAAGGGCCAATATAACTCACTGTCTCAAATTTCAGAGAAATAGGACTGTAAATGCTATTTTTATGGCCCCAAAACCTTAAATCGAGAGATAGTTCTATATGGCAGCTATATCCAAATCTGGACCGATCTGAGCCAAATTGTAGAAGAATGTCGATGGGTCCAACACAACTTACTGTACCAAATTTCGGCAAAATCGGATAATAAATGAGCCTTCAATGGGCCTTAAATCGAGAGGTCGGTCTATATGGCAGCTAAATCCATATCTGAACTGATCTGGGCCATATTGAGAATGATGTCAATGGGTCTATCACAACTCACTGTCATAAATATCGGAGAAATCGGACAATAAATCGCGACTATTTTGGCCCCAAAACCTTAAATTGGGGAGATTGGTCTATATGGCAGCTATATCCAAATCAGGACCGATCTGTCCCAATTTGAGGAAAGTTGCCAAGGGACCTAACACAACTCACGTTCCCAAATTTCGGCGAAATTGGATAAAATATGCGCCTTTTATGAGCCTAAGACTTTATATCGAGAGATCGGTCTATATAGAAGCTATATCCAAATCTGAACCGATCTGAGCCAAATTGAAATAGGAAATCGAGGGGACTAACACAGCTAATTGTCCCAATTTTAAGCAAAATCGGTTAATAAATGTGGCTTTTATGGTTCCAAGACCTTTACTCGAGAGATAGGTCTATTTGGCAGCTTTATCCAAATCTGGACCGATCTGTGCCAAAGTGAAGAAGGATGTCGAAGGGCTTAGCACAACTCACTGTCCCGAATTTCAGCAAAAAAAAAATCGGATAATAAATGTAGCTTTTATGGGCCTAAGACCCTAAATCTGCGGATCTGTCTATATGGGGGCTATATCAAGATATAGTCCGATATAGCCCATCTTCGAACTTAACCTGCTTATGGACAAAAAAAGTATCTGTGCAAAGTTTCTGCTCAATATTTCCATTTTCATACCCTCCACCATAAGATGGGGGGTATACTAATTTCGTCATTCTGTTTGTAACTACTCGAAATATTCGTCTGAGACCCCATAAAGTATATATATTCTTGATCGTCGCGACATTTTATGTCGATCTAGCCATGTCCGTCCGTCTGTCCGTCAGTCCGTCCGTCCGTCCGTCTGTCTGTCGAAAGCACGCTAACTTCCGAAGGAGTAAAGCTAGCCACTTGAAATTTTGCACAAATACTTCTTATTAGTGTAGGTCGGTTGGTATTGTAAATGGGCCATATCGGTCCATGTTTTGATAAAGCTGTCATATAAACCGATCTTGGGTCTTGACTTCTTGAGCATCTAGAGTCCGCAATTCTTATCCGATTAGAATGAAATTTTGCACGACGTGTTTTGTTATGATATCCAACAACTGCGCCAAGTATAGTTCAAATCGGTCCATAACCTGATATAGCTGCCATATAAACCGATCTTGGGTCTTGGCTTCTTGAGCCTCTAGAGTGCGCAATTCTTATCCGATTTGAAGTAATTTTGGCTCGACGTGTTTTCTTATGATATCCAACAACTATGCCAAGTATGGTTCAAATCGGTCCATAACCTGATATAGCTGTCATATAAACCGATCTGGGATCTTGACTTCTTGAGCCTCTAGAGGTCGCAATTATTATCCGATTTGCCTGAAATTTTGTTCGACGGATTCTCTCATGACCATCAACATACGTGTTTTTTATGGTCTGAATCGGTCTATAGCCCGATACAGCTCCCATATAAATCGATCTCTCTATTCTACTTCTTGAGCCCCCAAAGGGCGCAATTCTTATTCGAATTGGCTGACATTTTACACAGGCATCCAACATATAATTTAATTGTGGTCCAAACCGGACCATGTCTTGATATCGCTCTAATAGCAGAGGAAATCTTTTCTTATATCCTTTTTTCCCAAAGAAGAGATGCCCGGAAAAGAACTGGACAAATGCGATCCATGGTGGAGGGTATATAAGATTCGGCCCGGCCGAACTTAGCACGCTTTTACTTGTTAAAGACTGTAGCATGATTTCAACAGACAGACGGACGGACATGGCTAGACCGTCTTAGATTTTTACGCTTATCAAGAATATATATATTTTATAGGGTCGGAAATGGACATTTCGATGTGTTGCAAACGGATTGACAAAATGAATATACCCCCATCCTTCGGTGGTGGGTATAAAAATAATTTACTTCACTTAGTTACCATTTTTCCACAAATTTTGATTTTCATGAGTCATAACTAAGAGCCTACAATTCGCAGCATCATTTTTACACATTCATTTCGTATGCCGAGCATTTATCTGTCTGACTCCGTTTAAATCATTCCATTTTCTTTTTCGGTACAAAAGATATGAAAAAACAAAAAACTGCTCACCAATTTCACGGTTATAGAAGAATTGTGTCGATTTTGAAAAACGAACTGTTGGCCCCTCTCATAAAAATAAATCCTCTCTACGTCCCTGTCTTTTCCTATGGTGGAGGTTATCAAAAAATCAATACATCAAGGTAGTGTTTGACACGTGTGTCAAAATCTATTTAATTCACTATCCCAAATTGGATTCTAAGGGCGGAGAGTGACTCTCTCTTGACTTGATATTTTCCCAAAAATTTGGTGGTTTAATATATTTTTCTGCGAAATAGGAAACAATGAAATAAAAACTTTCTTACTTTATACCAATTCAACTTTCATTCTCTCTAACAACAACACCTGATACCTTTAGGTTACCTTCTATACCAGTGCATGTCTTAGAGAATTTTCTGTGTGTTTATGTAAAAGTATCGGTGTTCAAGGAAACCAACATGATAATCCTTACGTATTTTCAAACCGGTTGCCGAAAAAACGACGAAAAGATTTCGTTCTTTCAATGGCATAGATCTTTTTCTTTTGGTTTTCTTCTCTTTCAAGTGTTTTTTTTTTTGACTGGTCTTATGTATGCTCGATATTTATTTGGAAAAGTTTGTAAACAAAAGGAAATTGTGGGATTTTTCAGCAATATTTTAAAGAGAATTTATTGTGCTTTTCGTAAGAAGGCTTAAGATACCAACAAATGTTTGTATGAATACAAAGGAACCCGCAGTAGGAGAAAAAGTTGTGGTAGTGTCATTGTTTCAGTCAGCATTTAAAAATACAAAACCAGATGTATAATAAAAGAATATAACAAGAAGTTTTGTAATACATATTTATAAGGGTACTTGGCATAAGAAATTAAAACCAAATCGAATACCCGTGGTGACCTCTAATGGTCCAAAAGTGGTATCAGATGTTCAGTCCATATATCTTTTTATACCCTCCACCATAGGATATTTCAGTCAAATCGGATGAGAATTGCGCCTTCTAGAGGCTCAAGAAATCAAGACCCAAGATCGGTTTATATGGCAGCTATATCAAAACATGGACCGATTTGACCCATTTACTATCCCAACCGATTTACACCTATAAGAAGTATTTGTGCAAAATTTCAAGGGGCTAGCTTTACTCCTTCAAAAGTTTGCGTGCTTTCGACCGACGGACGGACGGAGGGACAGACGGACGGACATGGCTAGTTCGACTTAAAATTTCACGACGACCAAGAATATATATACTTTATGGGGTCTTAGACGCATATATCAAGGTGTTATAAACAGAATGACGAAATTAGTATACCCCCATCCTATGGTGGAGGGTATAAAAACAAAACTTAAATTATATCGCTAGCACTCTATCTTTAAAATTTCATTAAAATACCTTTTGGCAAGGTTCAATTCTATTACAATATCTTAGCATTCAAATAGGAAATATAATATTACTTGAAGTCAAAATTGTCTATGGTATGGCTTCCAGGCATTAACTTTATGGCCCTATTTGAGTATTTGTGACATTTATTGCATTGAGGTCACATTGTGACGCACCAGCTATGCTTTGAGAAAATAATAAAGCAAATCCTATAGCATTCTGAAAGATAAATATGTCAATGCTATGTGTACATGCCAATTTGTTGAACAAATCTTTATGCTTGATTTAAAAAATGTAAATAGTTTAGTAAAAAATAAAATCCTTGAATCTACCAATCGGATTAAATGCAATGATTGGTGAACAGGTGTAGTACTATGAAACAGTTTAAGCCTATTCTTAAAAATTCTTAAAAAGCCAAGAAAAAGTTTTTTAAAATAGTAACAAGTAAAAAAAGCGTTAAGTTCGGCCGGGCCGAACTTTGAATACCCACCACCTCTGGTATATACGTAAGCCACCTTTCTTCATAATCCGGTGAAAAGTGCATAATTTATGCCTCCATAGCAGCTATGGTCCAATTCGTACCAAATTCGGCATTGAGTAGTCTAATTAGTACAAGACATTGTTGAATTTTGAAGAACAAAATATTGGTCTTTTTGGAAGCTATATCAAAATATATACCGATCTGAAACATATATGACACGGATATCGAAAAGCCTAACATAAGTCACTGTGTCAAATTTCAGCGAATTCGGATTATATTTAATGGGGCCAAGACTTTAAATCGTCGATCGGTCTATATGGCAGCTATAAACTATAAATGCGCCCTTTATGGGTCCAAAACCATAAATCAAGCGATCGGTCTATATGGCAGCCAAATCTGGACCGATCTGGGCCAAATTGCAGAAAGTTGTTGAAGGGCCTAGCACAACTCACAAACCTAAATTTTGGCAAAATCGGGGAATAATGTGTCTTTTATGGGCCCAAGATCCAAGAATCGAGACATCGGTCTTCATAGCATCTATATTCAAATCTAGACCTATCTGGGACAAATTGAAGAAGGATGTTGACTGGCCTGACACAACTCACTGTCCCAAATTTAGGCGAAAACGGACAACAAATGCGCGTTTTATGGGCCATAAATTGAGAGTTCGGTCTATATGACAACTATATCTAAATAAAGTCCGATCTGTCTCATATGTAGGTCGGATATCGGGAGGCTTAAGACAAAACAAAGTTTCAAATTTCACCGGTAATAAATAAGACTTAAATGGGCCTCAAGTCCTTCATCGGCAGATCGGCCTATATGGAGCTATATCTGAATATAGTCCGATCTGAAGCATATTTGAGTCGTATGTTGAAAGGCAAAAATTTCAAATTTCAGACCCTTTATGGGCAGATCGGTCTATATAGCAGCTTTATCTAACTATAGTCGGATTTGAACCATATTTAGGTAAGAAGTCGGGAGGCCTAAAACTACTCACTGTTTCAAATTTCATTGAAATCGTGTAATAAATAAAACGTTTATGGACATCTGACCCTTTATCGGCAGATCGGTCTATATGGCAGCTATATCAAAATGTTGACCGCTCTAAAGCATATTTAGGTCAGATGTCGGGAGGATTTAAATATCCCACTGTTTCAAATTTCAGCGAAATCGGGTGATAAATAAAGCCCTTATGGGCTTCAGACCCTTTATCGGCAGATCGGTCTATATGACAGCTATATCTGAATATAGTCCGATCAAAAATGCTCTTCATCGGCAGATCGTGTATTTGGGTTAGATGTTAGGAGGTCTAAAACTACTCACTGTTTCAAATTTCAGCAAAATCGGATGAAAAATAAAGCATTTATGGGCATTAGACCCTTTATCGGAAGATCGATCTATATAGCAGCTATATTTAAATATGGTCCCATTTGGCCCGTTCAAGAATTGATTCAACGCACATCAAAAAATCGTATCTGTGCAAAATTTCAGCTCAATACCTCAATTTTTGAAGGCTATAGAGTGATTACAAGAGACTGATGGACAGATGGACGGACAGACAGACACACGGACATCGTTATATCGTCTTAGAATTTTACGACGATCTGAAATATATATACTTTGTAAGGTCGGAAATTGATATTTCGATGTGTTGCAAACCGAATGACTAAATGGATATACCCCCTATCCTACGGTGGTGGATAAAATAAAATCCTTAAAGCTACCAATCAAATTAAATGTAATTATTAGTGCACAGGTGTACCAATCCTTAAAGCTACCAATCGGATTAAACGTAATTATTGGTGCACAGGTGTAGAACTGTGAAACTTTTTAAGGAAATTTTGGGTATTTTTAAAAAGCCAAGAAAAGGTTTTTTATGTATTTTTATACCCTCCACCATAAGATGGGGGGTATACTACTTTCGTCATTCTGTTTGTAACTACTCGAAATATTCGTCTGAGACCCCATAAAGTATATATATTCTTGATCGTCGTGAAATTTTATATCGATCTAGCCATGTCCGTCCGTCTGTCCGTCCGTCCGTCTGTCTGTCGAAAGCACGCTAACTTCCGAAGAAGTAAAGCTAGCCGCTTGAAATTTTGCACAAATACTTCTTATTAGTGTAGGTCGGTTGGTATTGTAAATGGGCCATATCGGTCCATGTTCTGATATAGCTGCCATATAAACCGATTTTGGATCTTGACTTCTTGAGCCTCTAGAGTGCGCAATTCTTCTCCGATTGGAATGAAATTTTGCACCACGTGTTTTGTTATGATATCCAACAACTTTTTCAAGTATGGTTCAAATCGGTTCATAACCTGATATAGCTGTCATATAAACCGATCTTGGGTCTTGACTTCTTGAGCCTCTAGAGGGCGCAATTCTTACCCGATTTGAATGAATTTTGGCACGTAGTATTTTGTTATGATATCCAACAACTGTACCAAGTATGGTTCAAATCGGTCCATAACCTTATATAGCTGTCATATAAACCGATCTTGGGTCTTGACTTCTTGAGCCTCTAGAGGTCGCAATTATTATCCGATTTGCCTGAAATTTTGTACGACGGATTCTCTCATAACCATCAACATACGTGTTTATTATGGTCTGAATCGGTCTATAGCCCGATACAGCTCCCATATAAATCGATATCTCTATATTTTACTTCTTGAGCCCCCAAAGGGCGCAATTCTTATTCCAATTGGCTGACATTTTATTCAGGCCTCCAACATATAATTTAATTGTGGTCCAAACCGGACCATATCTTGATATCGCTCTAATAGCAGAGGAAATACAGTGTTTAAAAAACAGAGATATTGAGCTGAAACTTTGCACCGACTCTTTTTTTTTTGTCCATAAACAGGTTAAGTTCGAGGATGGACTATATCGGACTATATGTTGATATAGCCCCCATATAGATCGATTCCCTGATTTAGGGTCTTAGGCTCATAAAAGCAACATTTATTACCCTATTTTGCTGAAATTTGAGACAGTGAGTTGTGTACGGCGTTTCAACATCACTCTTCAATCTGAACCAGATCGGTTCAGATTTGAATATAACCGTCATACAGACCCATCCGTCGAATTAGGGACTTAGGCCCACAAAAACCACATTTATTATCCGATTTTGCTGAAATTTGAGACAGTGAGTTGTGTTAGGCCCTTCGACATATTTCTGCAATTTGGCAATCGGTTCAGATTTGGATATAGCTGCCATATAGACTGATCTCTCGATTTAAGGCTTTGGGCCCAAAAGAGGCGCATTTGTTGTTCGATGTCACCGAAATTTGGGACAGTGAGTTAAGCCTCTCGACATATTTCTGAAATTTGCCCTAGATCGATCAAGATTTACATATATTGGGTTGCCCACAAAGTAATTGCGGATTTTTTAAAAGAAAGTAAATGCATTTTTAATAAAACTTATAATGAACTTTAATCAAATATACTTTTTTTCTAAAGCAAGCTAAAAGTAACAGCTGATAACTGACAGAAGAAAGAATGCAATTACAGAGTCACAAGCTGTGAAAAAATTTGTCAACGCCGACTATATGAAAAATCCGCAATTACTTTTTGGGCAACCCAATAGCTGCCATATAGACCGATTTCTCGATTTAAGGTTCTGGGCAAAAAAATGGCGCATTTATTGTCCGATGTCGCCGAAATTTATGACAGTGATTTGTTTTGGGCCCTTCGACATTATACTTCAATTTGGCTCAGATCGGTCCGGATTTGCAAATGGCTGCCATATAGACGCTTCTCTTGGTTTAAGGCTTTGGGCCCATAAAAGGCGTATTTATTGTCCGATTGCACTGACATTTGGGACAGTGAGTTGTTTTAGGTTTTTCGACATTTTTCTGCAACTTGGCCCAAATCGGTCTAGATTTGGATATAGCTGCCATATGGACTGATCTCTCGATTTGAAGTTATGTCCTATGGGGTTATGTCCTATGGGAAAGGCATTTGTAATCTGATTTCGCTGAAATTTGACACAGGGACTTATGTTAGGCTTTGCGACATCCGTGTGGTATATGGTTCGGATCGGTCTATAGTTGAAGACCAGGCTACCAAAAAGACCAATATTTCGCTATACAAAATTGAACAATGACTTGTACGTAATAGACCAATCAATATCCGTGTCGAATTTAGTCCAAATCGAACCATATTTCACCGGATTTGATCAAAGATGGTTTTCATATGTACTCAAGGAGGTGGGTATCCGAAATTCGGCCCGGCCGAACTTAACGCCTTTTTACTTTTTCTTGTTAATTTTTACTTGTTCCTCCTCTATTTGCGTACGAGATTAAATTCATCTGCATCCATTAGACAATGCCAATGGATTTAGCCAAAAAAGAAAGGTTTCATAAGTGTGAAAGCCTATTTTTTTAACGCAACAGAAGTGAGGTATTCGAAAAGGAATGTAAAGCAATTGATCCTATTTTTGCCAATCACCACGGACTAAAATATCTTTCAGCTCTCATGTATTAAAATTTTTCTGATAAATATTTACTTGATTTCCCATATTTGTTATTACAAAAATGCTTTCAGTATTGCTTTCAATCTCCTCCATCTATTTTGGCTCAATCCCATTAAGTTCGTGCAAGGTTTTTAATTTTCCATACAAAATATTTCTCTGTCCTCATAAAATATTCTGCTAGAATAGGATCGATTTCTAATCCCAATCCATCATCGTTGTCGGTTAAGATGTGCTCCTTTCACACGACATTCACCAATTGCATTTTCATTAGGGAAATAATAGAAGGTTGTTTGGTACAGGAAAGAATTTGATGAAAAATCTTTATAGGTTTTTCCATAGAAATATTTTTTGTCAAACATTTAATAGATAAAACCGAAGTACAAACCAAAATTTCAAAGAGATTTTATAATAAATAGGTATGTAAAATTTGTGGAAAATTTTTTTTAGGAAATTTTGTTAATTTTTTTTGATTGCATAGATAATTTTATCAAATTTGGATTTTTATACAAAATATGGTAAAACTTCCCAAATTCCCAATTACTCAATTTAAAACTTGATCAAACACGAGTACACACATTAAAATTTACTTTATGTAATTGCTCTAAGGTTCTTTCAACTTTGAGACACCCATACACCTGGAGGCTATAAGCTTTGAGCATGACGCCATGGGTTAGTTGCAGCAGAATTGTTCGTAGAATCTCTCGTGTTGTTCATGGCTTACAAAGAAGACATTGCATCATGGAACAGCTGCCATTGCCATTGTGAAAGAAGCTCTGGGGCGGAACAAAAATTCGTAGCAGTCGAAGGATTATCACATGTTTCATCATCGTTATCTCTTCGATTCCCTCTTTGTGCCTGATTGTCTGTCGCTCGTTGCATTTGTCGACTCATTGCGAACAAGAAAGGGAACAGCCAGAATGACAACAACAGCATGAAAGACAACATTGGAAAAAGAAATTTGCTGTGGCATAAGACAAACCCAGGCTGGCTGTTCGCATCCTTTGTATGCCTCAACAATGTTCCATCTCTTGTGTCTCATTAGTTAGTTTGGGAAAAACGAGAAAAAAGAAATGTGTTCGCAATAAAGAGGAGGGTTCTCTCAAATGGAGTGATATGGGGAATTTGTTTATAGTTTTAGATACCATAATGGAAAATTTAAATGGTTGGATTTTCATTGCCTGGTAAATCAACAACAGTCATTTGTTTAGCAAACTTGGGGTGAGGCAAGCAGGGGGAACGCCCCACCCAAACGGACATGTTTACCGATCGGGACAATATGGGTATCAAATGGAAGGCATTTGAAAGTATAGTACGAATCTGATATAAAAATTTCGATCGAAGTGTCTGGGGATGACCCACATTCAAAAGAACCACCAAATCGGTCATGTGGGGCGATCAGGACAATATGGGATCCAAATGATACGCCTTTGGAGTGAAGTACGAACCTGATAACCAATGCCGAGGCCAAGTGTCGCTAAGGTCGGGGCACCCCCAAAATAACTCCCAAACGGATATGTAGGTATGTAGGTCGATCGTGAAAATATGAGGCTATAATCAAAAACGTTTGGGGAGAATATCACACTTACCCCACAAAAACTCCAAAACTGGCATATGAGTAGATAGGGACAACACAGGATTCAAATCAAAGGTCTTTGAGAGTAGAATAACAATCTGATAATAAAATTTGGAACAAAGAGTCTAGCAAACTGCCCACCCCAATTAAAGCGGTTGTTCAAAATCGAAATCTATGTCTAAGAAGAATTTCCCACAAAATCATAGATCTACAATCAAAATTCATAGAAATCGGTTCAGATTTAGATATAGCTCCCATATAAATGAATATCCCGAATTTAACTTCTAAATTCTATGGAAGCGTATTTATTAATCGATCTCCAGACAAATTTTCACAGCGCTATGGTGTGGTTTGTCCTATTTTTACTTCCAGAGCCTTTGGAAGCACATTTCATTAATCGATCTTTTAAAAATTTTACACAATGTCTTCCTCTTGACTTCCACTGCGTTTATGAAATATGCTCAGATTTACATATAACTCCCATGAAGTTCGTCCATTTGGAGTGATATTGTGGACATTTTTTAACCGATACTGATATTGGTATCATGGAGGGGCACATAGGTCTACGAGCTCACTTATATAAAGTCGGTGCGGCAAGTGATAGCATATGTAGGACATGCAAGGAAGATGATGAGACGATGGAGCATTTCCTTTGTCATTGCCCGGCTGTCGCATCTAATATATACTGTCACTTTGGTTGGGACACTGCACTACACATATACCAACTACGGGGAGTTACATGGAAAACAATTAAGGATTTTGTAAGTAGCACGGAATTCCTAACTAAGATTTCCTTTTTCGAGGTTACTTTTATTTGTATTGGGTTGCCCAAAAAGTAATTGCGGATTTTTCACATAGTCGGTGTTGACAAATTTTTTCACAGCTTGTGACTCTGTAATTGCATTCTTTCTTCTGTCAGTTATCAGCTGTTACTTTTAGCGTGCTTTAGAAAAAAAGTGCAAAAAAAGTATATTTGATTAAAGTTCATTCTAAGTTTTATTAAAAATGCATTTACTTTCTTTTAAAAAATCCGCAATTACTTTTTGGGCAACCCAATATTTAGAGCGCACAGCAGTCCGTTTACTGGCTTAGGTGTATGTCCATAGTAGCATGGGCGGATTAATTTCTGCACCCTCTTTTCAACCTTACCAACCTAACCGATCTTTACGAAATTTGGCTCATAACACTGTTCACCATTGATATTTCTAGTGACCTTTAGGAAAATCGGTTTCTATTCAGATAAAGCTGATGATTGTGTAGTTGGAGTTCAAAAAATCTGGTCCGTTTCTGATCTCAACTTTTTACCTGCCTTGAAAACCGACGGACCTGGCTAACTGGGCAATGCGAAGGCTAGTCTGCGAGAACGATCAGAGGCTGCGACTGATCTTGGCTTGCGATGGCATTGCGCACCTCACAATGGAGAAGTACTGACTTAAGCAAGAGAGGTGAGTCGATTTATGAGTTTATTCTGAATTCCGGCCCGTGTGCTTGTATTATTGGTAATGTTCCCACTGACCAAATACATATTTGGTCAGAGGTGATAGGCATAACTTTGTCAAATTTTGATGAAACTTTTTTAAGGGGGTTGGTGAGTGTCCGAGGGGGACTCCTTTTCGGATCATATATATATCTTCTTCGATCTGATGTAGTCTACGGGCAACGACCCACCATGCAGGAACTCCAGTAAGATCAACTGGAACCGCTATGCGGAGAGTAATGAAGCAAAGCTTCGAACCATCAGCATCTCGCTTACCGACAGAAAGCAGCTTAATTGGCAGCGAAACTGCTGATAGGAACCATGTTGAGTAGTTATGTGGAGAACTGTCATCTGAAATATCCTGGTAAGAGATCGCAAACGTGTTTGGTGGAACAGAGACTTAAGGAGATTTAGACAAACTAGGAGGAGGCTATATAATAGGGCAAACAAAACCAAGCTGCGTGCGAACTGGAACCTGCACAAGGAGTCCCTAAACCAGTACAAGAGCGAGGGGAAATCTTCCAAGAGGTCGTAGTGGGTTGGTTTTTTCGAATTGATAGACGGAGTGAATAAGTCCTCCAGGTTGCAAAAATTGTTCTCTAGGGATACAAAATCTTTTGGAAGCATTCTAAAAAATGAAGGAACCTGGGCGGAATCTAGCTCTGAGACACTCGAGCGAGTGGCTGCTTAACACTTCCCCGAGTTTTAAGACGTAGCCGGTGGGTCAATTAACCCAGATGTTATAGATGTCCATCTGACACAACACACTACCGAGTCACAGTCCGTGGTTAAGGACACCATAACGGAGGAGAATACAGACTGGGCGGTGATTTTGTGAACCCTTCAAGTCAACGGGACCGGATAGCGTACTACCTACTATGCTGCAAAGGGCAGGCCCGATTGTTATACGATTCCTTAAAATGATTTTTAGGAGCTGCCTTTTGCAGAAGTATGTACCGACTGGATGGGGGGAGGTTATGGTGGTTTTAATCCACAAAGTGGGGAAGCCAAGCTATAGTCTAAACAACGACTACAAGCCAATAAGTCATTCATTCTTCATTTTAAAGACATTGGAGAGATTTATTGGCATATGAATTAGGGATCGTCTCGACCCTTCACTGGTATGCGGCTATCACCATACGTACACTAAAGGTCGGTCGGTTGACAGTGAACTTCAATATGTGGTTGGCTATATCGAAGAAAATTTGGATGTGGGCGATTTCACTTTGGCGGCATTTTTGGACATGGAAGGGGATTTTAATAACGTGAAGTTGGACTTCATACATAACGCTCTGGAGGACATGAAAGTCCCTTTATTTTGGTAAATTGGGTTGATACAATGCTGAAAGGTTGGATTATCAACGCATCACTGACAGATGGATCGTTAAGGAAGATTGTGGCTCGAGGAACTCTACAAGGAGGGGTCTTTTTCCTTTTTAAGGCTTTTTGTGATCGGTTGAACTCTGAGGTCTTTCGAGAGGGTGTAGGTCGTTGCCTATCGGACAACGTCGTCATAATGGTAAGTGGACGTTTCCTTTCTATTACGGACCTCGTTTAAGAAGATTAAGGAAGCCGTCTGGATAGACGAGGGCCAACGGGCCTGGCATAAATCTAGGATTCATCTAGGATGACTGAACTGTTTCTTTTTTTGCAAGAAGGAGGGAGCTGGGTGTTTTTAAGGGACCTGTTTTGGATAGGGAGCAACTGCTCTCTTGGGATGCCAAGTACTTGGGCATGATTATTGACCAGAAACTATGTTGGAGAAGAAACATCGAAGTAAGGGTCAAAAGAGGACTGAATGTGCTCTTCTGCTGTCACAACTCCATAGGAAGGAATTGGGGGCTAAGGCCTGTGACGGTACTTTGGTTGTTTAGGCGGTTCTTCTCATCTATGGTTCTCTGGTATGGCACAAAGATCTGAACAACTAAGCAGTATGATCGAGTGGGTACAGGGAACCGCGACAGTGCTCATCTCCGGGGCAAGGAGAAGTGCCTCGAGAGAGGAGCTGAATTATGCCTTTGTACCAATATGTCGGTGTGTGGCAACAAAGATCTCAATGAGACTGAGGGAGTCAATTACATGGCCCTCTTCTAATTTAGGCCATTCTTCTATTCTAAGTTGGGAGGATGACGCCGCGAGGAGCCCTACTGTATGCTGCTACACTGATTACATACCAGGGTAGTTCTTTTTCATGGGTTGGTTGTCGTTCTCCCTAAAAGTGATCTCTGTGTTGGGGACAGCCCGCCCTTCCCTCTGTAAACATGGATGGATGGGGTCACGGATGGATGGGGGCACGGATGGATGGGGGCACGGATGGATGGGGGCACGGATGGATGGGGGCACGGATGGATGGGGGCACGGATGGATGGGGGCACGGATGGATGGGGGCACGGATGGATGGGGGAATGGGGGCATTGTTGCAGGAATCTTGAATTAATTCCTTGGAATCAGGGAAAGACTTCTGGACGAGGGCGGCGTCTTTCAGACGGAGGTCTTCGCAATTTAAGACAGTGAGTTTTATTAGGACCTTCCCCATCCTTCCTCAATTTGGCCCAGATCGGTCCAGAGTTGAATATAGCTGCCATATAGACCGATCAGCCGATTTAGGGTCTTAGGCCCATAAAAGCTACATTTACTATCCGCTTTTGCTGAAATTTAGGACAGTGAATTGTGTTAGGCTACTCGATATACTTCTTCAATTTAGCCCAGATCGGTCCAAGATTGGATATAGCTGCCATATAGACCGATCTCTC
This sequence comes from Stomoxys calcitrans, assembly GCF_963082655.1. Lineage (NCBI taxonomy): Eukaryota > Metazoa > Arthropoda > Insecta > Diptera > Muscidae > Stomoxys > Stomoxys calcitrans. The sequence goes on from NC_081553.1 coordinate 203,194,716, forward strand.
TATTTAAGGCTTTGGTCCCATAAAAGCCGCATTTATTGTCCGATTTTGCCAAAATTTGTGACAGTGAGTTGTGTTAGGCCCTTCAACATTCTTCTTCTTTAATTTAGCTTAAATCGGCCCAGATTTGGATATAACTGCCATATAGACGGATATCCCGATTTAATGTCTCGGCCACATAAAAGGCGCAGTTATAATCCGATTTCACCGAAATTTGTCACTGGGACTTATGTTAGGCTTTTCGACTTCCGTGTGGTATATGGTTCAGATCGGTTTATTGAACAATGACTTGTACTTATTAGTATTTGGTCTAAATCGGAAAATATTTCGATGTAGATGTTATGGGGCATAAGGTATGCATTTTTCACCGAATTTGACGAAAGGTGGTTTACATATATACTCGAGATGGTGGGTATCCAAAGTTCGGCCCGGCCGAACTTAACGCCTTTTTACTTGTTCAATTCAGATTTGGTTATAGCTGTCATATACACCTATCTCCCGATTTAAGGGTTTGAACCAATAAAAGGCGCATTTATTTTGCGATTTTGTCGAATCTTGGGACAGTGATATGTGTTAGGCCCTTCGACATCTTTCTGCAATTTTGCTCAGATCGGTTCAGATTTAGATATAGCTGCCATATAAACCGATCTCTTGGTTTAAAGTCTTGGCCCCACAAAAAGGCACATTTATAATCCGATTTCGCAGAAATTTTACACAGTGACTTAGGTAAGGTTTTTCGACATACCACACGCATGTCATATATCATGCATATGGCTTAGATCGTTCTATTTTTATACCCAACACCGAAGGATGGGGGAGTATTCATTTTCTCATTCCGTTTGCAACACATCGAAATATCCATTTCCGACCCTATAAAGTATATATATTCTTGATCAGCGTAAAAATCTAAGACTATCTAGCCATGTCCGTCCGTCTGTCCGTCTGTCTGTTGAAATCACGCTACAGTCTTTAAAAATAGAGATATTGAGATGAAATTTTGCACAGATTCTTTTTTTGTCCACAAGCAGGTTCGAAGATGGGCTATATCGGACTATATCTTGATATAGCCCCCATATAGACCGATACGCCCATTTAGGGTCTTAGGCCCATAAAAGCCACATTTATTATCCGATTTTGTTGAAATTTGGGACAGTGAATTGTGTTAGTCCCTTCGACATCCTTTGTCAATTTGGCTCAGATCGGTCCAGATTTGGATATAGCTGCCATATAGACCGATCCTCCGATTTAGGGTCTAAGGCCCATAAAAGCCACATTTATTATCCGATTTCGCTGAAGTTTGGGAAAGTGAGTTGTCTTAGGCCCTTTAAAATGTTTCTTTAATTTGGTCCAGATCGGTTCAGATTTGGATATAGCTGCCATTTAGACCGATCCTCCGGTTTAGGGTCTTAGGCCCACAAAAGCCACATTTATTATCCGATTTTGATGAAATTCGGGACAGTGAATTGTGTAAGGCCCATCGACATCCTTCGTTAATTTGGCTCAGATCGGTCCAGATTTGGATATAGCTGCCATATAGATCGATCCTCCGATTTATGGTGTAAGGCCCATAATAGCCACATTCATTATCTGATTTTGCTGAAATTTGGGACAGTGAGATGTGTTAGGCCCTTTGACATATTTCTTCAATTTGGTCCAGATCGGTTCAAATTTGGATATAGCTGCCATATAGACCGATTTCTTGATTTATGGTTTTGGGCCCATAAAATGCTCATTTATTGTCCGATGGCGCCGAAATTTGGGACAGTAAGTTAGGTTAAGGGCCTTGACATACTTCTGCAATATCGCACAGATCGGTCCAGATTTGGATATAGCTGCCATATAAACCGATATCTAGGTTTTAGGTTTTGGGGCCATAAAAGACGCATTTATTGTCCGATGTCGCTGAAATTTGAGACAGTGAGTTTGGTTAGGCTCTTCGACGTCCTTCTTCAATTTTGCCCAGATCGGTCCAGATTTAAATATAGCTGCCATATAGACCGATCTCTGGATTTAAGGTTTAGGGCCCATAAAAGAGGCATTTATTGTCCGATTTCGCCGAAATTTGGGACAGTGCTTAGTGTTAGGCTCTTCCACATGTTTATGCAACTTGGCCCAAATCGGTCCAGATTTGGATATAGCTGCCATGTAGACCGATATCTCGATTTAAAGTCTTGGCCCCATAATCCCGCATTTATAATCCGATTTCACTGAAATTTGACACAGTGACTTATGTTCGGCTTTTCGACATCCGTGTGGTATATAATTCAGATCGGTATGAGGTATATGAGTAAAAGGTATGAAATTTTCACCGAATTTTGATGAAAGGTGGTTTACATATATACCCGAGGTGGTGGGTATCCAAAGTTCGGCCCGGCCGAACTTAACGCCTTTTTACTTGTTCACAGTATTATGACAATAGGTGGTTAATATATATACCCGAGGTGGTGGGTATCCTAAGTTCGGCCCGGCCGAACTTAACGCCTTTTTACTTGTTATTTTTTATATTTTCTCCCACTGTGCGTCGAGCCGCGAGAGGATGCACATAGCTTCTTCAAACCACGTGAAAGTTTGTCAGACTGCGTCCCAGATCGTTAAGGTGTGGCGGGGAATAAAGTGGCCGACGAGCTGGTCAGGAATGGCTTACTGGTTGCAGCAGATCTTGCTATGGAATTAGTAAGCCCTCCACTATGCGAGCTTCTCGGTAGTGTGGGCGCCTTCTACAATGACTGCGCGAATAAGGTGTGGGCTTGTCGTTTATCCTGCGGCTGAGAAAACATGACTCTGCTAATAGGAGTCCTGATTGGTCGTTTCAACTTCAGGTCTTCGACGTGGCGCAGGGCGCAGGGAGAGGCGAACTTCTGCAGGATGTGTGATGAAGTGAAGGAGTTGGAAACGGTTGTGTTACTGCTTGGGACGGTTGATTTTATTACCAATCTGAACACATATGCCGAAGTCCATCAAGATATACCGTCCATTTACTGAAACCCACAACATTTACATAAGTCATCCGACTTTTGTCTCTCTATACTTGTTTTATTTTTATTCATTTCACTCGTCATCACCCTATACACAACAACAAAAAACCACTCTATGGAAGATGGATGAAAAATACTTTCAAAATCTCAGTGGGATTTAATTTTTTCCCAGATACAAGATACAACTGCACGCTACTCGAGCAGAACCAGTGTCATTGAAATAGAAAGTTGTATTAGCATCTTCTGCTGGTATGGCTGGTTGAGGCTTTCCCTATCAACCATCCATTCATCCAACCGAAGACAGGATGAGGCGCACCAGCAAGGCAACGACAACAGAAGAAGTGTGGTGGCATCGTAGTGATAGTTGGTGTGGAGTGTGAGAATGTGGTATTAGCAGTTTTCGTGTCGCTTCTTCGTTCTCTTTCTCTGTATTGCATAAATTGTAAAATGCAAATTCGCAACTGTTACAAAACATATTGATGTAGATGGCGCAATGTTGCCTTCCGTACTCTCAAGCCACCCTCCGTTTCATAATCTTTACTTAGCTAGAACAAGTTTGGTGTATGTTTCATTAGAGTTTTAGATGCGCATTATTTTTCACTTGAAAATGAAGCCGTATTTCTGTGATGAAAAACGAAAAGTTTTTCTTACCCTATATATTCTTATTGTTTTCTTGTAACGTTTTTTTTTGAAATATGCAATGACTATCATTGAAGATGAGAGTGAAAATGAATTTGTATGCAAATTAATCATAATCTAAATAATACATGCCATTTTGTTCTTTTTGTAGTAAACTGTCAGAAGAAATTTGGTAGTAACAGAAAGAGTAGGAACTATCTTTAAAGGACATTTATTCATATAAGCATAAGATCTGTGGGCGTGAAATGCGTAGTTTTTAACCCATTTAACCCAGAAAAATATATTGGGCCAATTTCGGTAGAGGTGTTTAATTGATCAAAATGACAATCCCTATAAAATTTTGGGCAAATTCGTGCAAAATTGTGTATCTATGTATGTGTGAGATTGTCCCATGCCCTACCACTGTCCTTAATTGGTTCATGTCTAGTATCGTGTTCAAACCCAAGTACCGGTGTCTGTTAGCAGCGAATACCGGGCAATGACAGAGTAAATGCTCCAACTTCTTATCATCTTCCCCACATGCCCCACACTTGCTATCACTTGCAGCACCGATTTTGCATAAGTGAGCTCGTAGTCCCATGTGTCTCATTATGACACCAAAAGCTATACAGACCTCCTTCTTACCTCCTTTCAGTAACGGCCTCGTCCTCTCACGAACCGGATGACCCCATAGGATTTTCGCCGTCCTACCAAATGTTTCCCTGTTCCATTAGGTCGTTTGTTTGTCGCCATGGCCATAAATCGAACTGTGTTGACCCGAAACTCTTCGGGTTAAACAAGTTTATCGACTACAGTTCTCTGGCCTTTACTGTAAAATCATCTACCCTTTCGCCATCCTCAGAGAAGGCGTTAATCTCCTTCTTACACTGCAAGACTATTCGTGACCTTACCCTCCTGGTTGTTATTGCCCTTATGGCAATCGTACTGTCCGTAAAGATGTTAATACTGGACGTCGTTGCGTTGGCACCACACCACTTCATGCATTCCGTTATCGCCCGGATCTCCGCCTGCTGGACCGTATTATGGTCAGGCAGTCTAAAACAGATCTCAGTCCCTGAGTTCTCATGTAGACCCCCAGGCTCACTCTGTCCTCTGGCCAGTCAAAGAGTGTGCCGATGGCAGCAGTGACTCGCACTCTACCTCAAGTGTCGTCTCAGGTATCCGATCGCAAGCCAATTCCCTTCCTTCCTGGTTTCCTAACGTCGCCTCGATTATAATGCGATGATATGAGCTGCTCCCATCCTCAATTAATTCTCCCATCGCCTTAAGTCTCATAGCAGCAGTGGCTGCCTCACATTTAATCTGAATGTCAATGGGTCGGATATCCAGAATAATCCCCAGTGCCCTAGTGGGCGTGGGCCTTATCGCTCCGTCTATGCCAAGACAACATGTTCTCTGAACTTGTTGTATGGTCCTAACGTTGCACTTTTTCTCCATTGCAGTCCACCAAACTACTAAGTGCCATAGCAGTTATATCGATTGATCCTATTTGGACCAAATACTCTTAAGTACAAGTCATTGTTCAATCGTGTATAACAAAATATTGGTCTTTTTAGTAGCTACATGGATGTCGAAAAGCCTAACATAATTCAATGTGTCAAATTTAAGTTAAATCGGATTATAAATGCGCCTTTTTGGGGTCAAGACTTTAAATATCGGTCTATATGGCAGCTACATGCATATCTTGATCGTTCTAGACCAAATTGGAGAGATATGTGTAGGGGCTTAACTTAACTCTCTGTCCCAAATTTCGGCAACATCGGACAATAAATGCGAGTTTTATGGGCCTAAAGCATTAAATCGAGAGATCGGTCTATATGGCAGCTATATCCAAATCTGGACAGATCTGAGCGAAATTGAAAAAGGATATCGAAGGGCCTAGCAGAACTCACTGTCCCAAATTTCGGCGCCATCGGACAATAAATACGCTTTTTATGGCTCCAAAACCTAAAACCAAGAGATCGGTCTATATGGCAGCTATATCCAAATCTGGACCGATCTGTGCCATAATGTAGAGGTATGTCAAGGGGCTTAACTTAACTCAGTGTCCCAAATTTCGGCGACATAGGATAATAAATGCGCCTTTTATGGGCCTAAGACCCTAAATCAGAGGATCGGTCTATATGGAAACTATATCCAAATCTGGACCGATCTGAGCCATATTGAAGAAGGATGTCGAGTGGCCTAACAGAACTCACTTTCCCAAATTTTAGCCAAATCGGATAATAAATGTGGCATTTATGGGCCTAAGACCCTAAAACGGCGGATCGGTCTATATGGCAGCTATATCCAAACCTGGACCGATCTGGGCCAAATTGATGAAGGATGTTTAAGGGCCTAACACAACTCACTGCCCCAAATTTCAGCAAAATCGGATAATAAATGTGGCTTTTATTGGCTTAAGACCCTAAATCGGCGGATCGGTCTATATGGGGGCTATATCAAGATATAGTCCGATATAGCCCATCTTCGATCTTAACCTGCTTATGTCTCTAAATATTTTTGAAGACTGTAGCGTGATTTCAACAGACAGACGGACAGACGGACGGACATGTCCAGATCGTCTTAGTTTTTTACGCTGATCGAGAATATATATACTTGATAGGGTCGGAAATGGATATTTCGATGTGTAGCAAACGGAATGACAAAATTAATATACCCCCATCCTTCGGTGGTGGGTATAAAAATCAATTTGTGTTTGTTTGTAAGTTTGTTTGTTTGTTTGTGTGTTCCTTATAGACCGATTTGCTTGAAATTTCCACAGATGGTGCATAATGACCCCGTGGTGAAAATAAAGTACTACAATTTTTGATATTTAAAGGGGGGCGGACCCTCCCCTTTACCCTAATTTTCAGAAACGCCAGATCTCGGAAATGGGTGGTGCGAATTAAGCGATATTTTGTATGTTTTCATATAGCACCCTAAAAATAAAAATTTAGTATCCAATTTTCGGATGGGGTACCTAGCGGGGCCGCCCCATACTAAAACCTACCAAATGAAAGGTATTTATGATAAGAAAACGTATCTGATATCCAATTGTCGGACCAAGTGCTAGGGGGACCACCCCAACCCCCAAAACACCCCTAAATCGGACATATTTACCGACCATGGCAATATGGGACTCAAATGAAAGGTATTTGCGAGTAGAATACGAATCTGATATCCAAATGTGGGACCACTTTTCTCGGGGTCCACCCCTTTCCCAAAACAACCCCAAAATAAAATTATTTACTGACCATGGGAATATGGGGCTTAAATAAAAGGTGTTTGAATGTAGAATACGAATCTGATATCCAAATATGGGACCAAGTGTTTGGGTGGCCGCCTCTCACCAAAAACATCGCCCAAAGGGCACAAATTTACGACCATAGCAATATGCGTTTCAAATGCAAGGTCTTGGGAGTACAGCACGAATTTGATATCAATAATCGATCAACACCACCCAAATAGTAAGTATTTTCTGATTATTAAAATATGAGGCTCAAATAAGAGGGTAGGGTAGAGGTAGGTAATAGGTAGGGTAGAGGTTAGAGTAGAAAACGAATCCAATATATATTTTCAAGGCCAACTCACTGAGTGGCCGCCCATCCTCCAAAACACCCCCCAAGCAGGTCATGTTTGCCGACTATGGAAATATGGGACTCAAATTAAAGGTGTTTGGGAGTAGATCACGTATCTGATATCAACATTAGGGACCAATTGTCCAAGGGACGTCCCACCACCATAACAACCGCCAATTAGGACGTATTTGCTCACCAAGCCAATTTGGGTCTTAAAGAGTGGAACTAAATATTTATAGTTTTTAAGGGCCAATATACCAAACCGGACATATTTGCTTACTTTTGCAATAAGTAGCTCAAATGAGATTAGAAAACGAATTTGTTATCCAATTTTGAGGCCAATGGCAATATGGGGTTCAAATAAATGATATAGATATATGAGAATAGAGCACGTTGTTGATATATTTTCAGGGCTTAGTGTTTGGGGGACCAACCCAATCCCCAAAACACTCCTAAATCGGACATATTTACCGACCATGTCAATGTGGAGCTTGGATGAAAGATATTGGGGGGTAGAGCAAGAATTGATACCCATTTTCGGGACCAATTTTCTGGGGGTATACCCCTTTCCCAAAATACCCCACAAAAGGAAATTTTTTACTGACCATTGAAATATGTGTCTCAAATGAAAGGTATTTCGTAGTAGAATACGAATTCGATTTCCAAATGTAGGACCATGTAGTGTATTTAGGTCATCACCCCTTTCCCAAAACACCACCCAAAGGGTAGACATGCCAATATGTGGCTCAAATGAAAGGTATTTAAGATTAGAAAACGCATTTGATAACCTATTTTGGGGCCATGTGTTTGGGGGACGCCTCATCGAGGTAACTCCCCTAAACCAATAGCAATATGGGGTTTAAATAAATGGTATTTGAAAGAGGAGCACGATGCTGATATTTTTCCAGGGCCAAGTTTCTGGGGAACCACCACATCCTAAATCAGATATACTGAGAATATCGGGCTGAAATAAAGTATTTTAAGAATGGAGTACACCTTACATCCAAACTTAAAATCGTAGACCAATAAAGATCATATGGGATTCAGATGAAGGCACTTATATTGTTAAATTGTTAGTCAAGCGATATACTATTTTCGTAGCATGGTATTTTACTAAAAGCTTTTTAATTGTTGAAAATAAATATTCCAAAGAAAATTTTGTTCGTCCGTCCGTCCGTCTGTCTGTCGAAAGCACGCTAACTTCCGAAGGAGTAAAGCTAGCCGCTTGAAATTTTGCACAAATACTTCTTATTAGCGTAGGTCGGTTGGTATTGTAAATGGGCCATATCGGTCTATGTTTTGATATAGCTGCCATATAAACCGATCTTGGGTCTTGACTTCTTGAGCCTCTAGAGTGCGCAATTCTTATTCGATTGGGATGAAATCTTGCACTACGTGCTTTGTTATGACATCCAACAACTGTGATAAGTATGGTTCAAATCGGTCCATAACCTGATATAGCTGCCATATAAACCGATCTTGGGTCTTGATTTCTTGAGCCTCTAGAGTGCGCAATTCTTATCCGATTGGAATGAAATCTTGCACGACGTGTTTTGTTATTATATCTAACAACTGTGCCTAGTATGGTTGAAATCGGTCCATAACCTGATATAGCTGCCATATACACCGATCTGGGGTCTTGACTTCTTGAGCCTCTAGAGTGTGCAATTCTTATCCGAATGGAATGAAATTTTGCGCGACATGTTTTGTTATGATATCTAACAACTGTGTCAAGTATGGTTCAAATCGGTTCATAACCTGATATAGCTGCCATATAAACCGATCTTGGGTCTTGACTTCTTGAGCCTCTAGAGGGCGCAATTCTTATCTGATTGGAATGAAATTTTGCACGACGTGTTTTGTTATGATATCCAACAACTTTGCCAAGTATGGTTCAAATCGGTCTATGTTTTGATATAGCTGCCATATAAACCGATCTGGGGTCTTGCCTTCTTGAGCCTCTAGAGGGCGCAATTCTCATCCGATTTGACTGAAGTGTTTTGATGTCACTTTCAACAACTGTGCTAAGTATGCCATATAAACCGATCTTGGGTTTTGACTTTTTGAGCTTTGAGAAGGCGCAATTCTATGCCGATTTGGCTGAAATTTTGCATGATGTGGTTTATTATGACTTCCAACAACTGTGGTGAGTTTGCTCAAATTCGGTTCATAACCTGAGATGTCTGCCATATAACCCGATCTTGGATATTGTCTTCTTGAGGCGCTAGAGGGCGCAATTATCATCCGATTTGGCAAAAATTTTGCGTGAGGTGTTTTGTTGTGACTTCCAACAACTGTGCTGAGTATGGCGCAAATCGTTACATAACCTGATATAGCTGCCACATCAACCGATCTTTGTTCTTGATTTCTTGAGCTTTTAGAAGGCGCAATTTTTATCCGATTTGGGTGTAATTTTGCACGTGGTGTTTTGGTATCATTTCCAACACTTGTGCGAAGCATGGTTTAAATCGGTCCATAACATGATATAGCTGTTATATAAACCGATCTTGGGTCTTGACTTCTTGAGCTTTTCCTATCCGATTTGGCACAGATTTTGTACAACGGCTTCTCCCATGGCCTTCAACATACGTGTGCCATATGGTATGAATCGATCTATAGCTTGACACAGCTCCCATATAAACCCATATCCCGATTTTGCTTTTTGAGCCCCGAATTGGACTATAACTTGACAAAGCTCCACCTCCTCCTCCGCCCATATTCATTATTCTTTGTTTGTCTAAAAAGAGATACTGCGCAAAGAACTCGACAGTTGCGATCCATGGTGGAGGGTATATTTTGGTTGCCCAAAAAGTAATTGCGGATTTTTAAAAAGAAAGTAAATGCATTTTTAATAAAACTTAGAATGAACATTAATCAAATATACTTTTTTACATTTTTGTTTTAAAGCAAGCTAAAAGTAACAGCTGATAACTGACAGAAGAAAGAATGCAATTACAGAGTCACAAACTGTGAAAAAATTTGTCAACGCCGACCATATGAAAAATCCGCAATTACTTTTTGGGCAACCCAATAAGATTCGGCCCGGCCGAACTTAACACGCTCTTACTTGTTACTTTTACTTTAATTTACTTTTTATGAGATTAAGGCCCTAAATTGGAAGATCGGTCTATATGACAGCTATATCTATATAGTCTGATCTGACTCATATGTGGGTCAGATGTCAGGAGGCTTAAGCCAACTCTCTATTTAAAATTTCGACGAAACCGGGTAATAAATAAAGCATTTATGAGCTTCAGACTCTTAATCGGCATATCAGTCAATATGACAGAAATATCTACAATAAATATTGTACATTCCGATATTTACTATATTTCGGTCAGATGGAGGATGGCTTAAAACAACTCACTGATTCATATTTCAGCAAAATTGGGCAATAAATGCTGCATTTATGGGTTCCAGACCCTTGAACTGTAGATCGGTACATATGTCAGCTATATCTAAATAAACTTCGACCTGAAACATATTTGGGGCGGATGTCGGGAGGCTTAAAACAACTCACTGTTTCAAATTTCAGTGGAATTGGATAAAAATAAGAGCTTTTATGGGCTTCAGAACCTTAATCGGCTTATCGGTCCATATGACAACTATATCTAAATATAGTCCGATCTGACCCAAATTTAGGTCGGATAACGGGCGGCTTAAAACAACTCACTCTTTCATATTTTAGTATACAGCCGTCACTGCCTTATCCTTTCCTTACTGGTTTTAATATATTTTATGCATTTTTTTAGCCAATATCCAATATCATTGACAAAAAGCCATCATCACACATCGTTTACCAATACCAAGGTCAATGGGTTGGAATAATAATGCCAAATGTTTTGCCATTTCCATTTGAACAACTCAATTTTTCAAAGTTAAAACACACATCTATCACTGGAATGCCAAAAGCATAAATTTTCACATGTTACCCACTAATCTTTATTGGGCCCAGAGTACCAATTGACAATCAAGCTGTGCACTGCGTGTTATCCGTTTGATTTATCACAAATTTCATATCAGTGGCATATTTTAGATCCTGATCACATGCCCAGAAAAAAAAATCCTTTTTGATGTTTTAAAATGCTTCTGTTAGTTATACGGAAACAAATAAAGGCGTGCTGAGTTCGGCCGGGCCGAATCTTATGTACCCTCCGCCATGGATCAAATTTCTCATTTTTTTTTTGCAAGTTTTATCTTAATACTCAGATGGACAATAAATATCTAGAAGTAGGTTATATGGGAGCTGTATTAGATTATAAACCGATTCAGACCATACTTGACAAAAATGTTGGAGGTCATAGTAGAATCAGGTACGAATTGCACACTCAAGGGGCTCAAGAAGTACATTCGGGAGATCGGTTTATATGACAGCTTTATCAGGTTATGGACCAAATCAGACCATACTTTAGAAGAAGTCAATTGAAAAATTTCACTCAAATTGAGTAAGATTTGCACTTCCTGTGGGCTTAAAAAGTCATGTCCGTTGATCGGTTTATATAGGAAATGTATATCCAAATCTGAACCGAATCCCCAATGACCTACATTACCAAATACCTAACGAACAGACAGATATGACTATATCGACTCCGAATGTAAGAACATTCAAGAATCTGTATTCTTTATAGAGGTCGCAGGCCAACATTTTGAGGTGTTACAAACGAAGTGAATAGATTAGTATACCCCCATCCTATGGTGAAGGGTATAGAAAAGTAAATATAAAGTTGGGTTAATAAATTCGGAAGTTTCGTAGAATATAAGCCGGCAAAAATTAAGTAACAACGGTGAAGAAGACCAACCCCAAAAAAGTACGACCAGATTGAAAACCACAAAATTAAAAATAACCTTTATTTTTAACTTTTTTTGTGTTGACATCATTTTGCCTTAGAACTTCTTAGCCAATTGACCCATTCTTATATACAGCCATAAAAAGCAAAGTGTTCTCGCTCCGTTCAATGGGGCTTATGTGCATCCATCGACTTTATATCAAATGTCATAGGAAAACATATAGATAAAATAAATTTATAGTTTGTCATTTCAAATTGATCCAGTAGTATTGGCTTTTAGTTTTCTCTTTGTCTGCGAATGTAATTTCGTTCAATTTAAATTTGACTTCAGCATGAATACTCAAAGTTTAGCTTCGATTAGCTGAAAAAGTGTATTTTTTTTGTTTCCATAAAAGTTTTGGCTTTTAGTTTTTATAGTTCGGATTTTTTTTTAACAAATTGTTACCTAAACGAATAAGTTATTATAGTTAGTTGACTATATTTACAGCTATAAAATGGAATAAGTAAGTTCAGTTGGAGGCCAATTAATTAAGAAATTGCCCATTAACTCCGTTATCGTATATGTTTTCTATCAGGGACGTAGCTAGGTGGGGACCTCGAGCAAAATGGTACATTTAGTACCGCAATTAGTACTTTTTGGTACTTTGTTTGTTAATTGAGCTAGAGTTTTGAATTTTGGGAATTTAGGCAAAATTAATTGGGATGCCAAACAAATTTTTGGACTTTTTGAAACCAAAAAGTACCAAAAATGGTACTAAATGGTGAAGGTGAAGTAGGTAAAGGTGAACGGGTAGAACTAGAATTTCGAAATTTGGCTTAGATGATTGTTGTTACGAAATAAAGGAGGTAGATAGAAAACGTAATGGAAACAGAAGAAACTTATGTTTAGTACAGTATTTGGTATCATATCTTACTTTCTTGAATTGAACTAGAGGTCTGAAATTTGATATATATTGGGTCGCCCAAAAAGTAATTGTGGATTTTTCATAAAGTCGGCGTTGACAATTTTTTTCACAGCTTGTGACTCTGTAATTTCATTCTTTCTTCTGTCAGATATCAGCTACTATTTTTAGCTTGCTTTAGAAAAAAAGTGTAAAAAAAGGACATTTGATTAAAGTTTATTCTAAGTTTTATTAAAAATGCATTTACTTTCTTTTAAAAAATCCGCAATTACTTTTTGGGCAACCCAATAATTTCTACTAAGAAATATATGTTGGCTGACTAAGTAATTTTTAACAAATCATAAATTTTGGTACCTAAAATTCGAAATAGATTATTTACTTTTACAGTAAACGGAGCAAGGTAAAATTAAACAAGTAAAAAGGCGTTAAATTTAGCCGGGCCGAACTTTGGATACCCACCACCTCGGGTATATATGTATGTCGACAAAATCCGGTGAAATATGTAAACCTTATGCACCATAACAGCTATATAGAAAGATGTTCCCATTTGGACCAAATACTAATAAATACAAGTCATTGTTCAACTGGATAAAACAAAATTTTGCTGTTTTTAGTAGCTATATCTAAAAATAAACCGCTCTGAACCATTGGTTTAGGGGAGTTACCTCGATGAGGCGTCCCCCAAACACATGGCCCCAAAATAGGTTATCAAATGCGTTTTCTAATCTTAAATACCTTTCATTTGAGCCACATATTGGCATGTCTACCCTTTGGGTGGTGTTTTGGGAAAGGGGTGATGACCTAAATACACTACATGGTCCTACATTTGGAAATCGAATTCGTATTCTACTACGAAATACCTTTCATTTGAGACACATATTTCAATGGTCAGTAAAAAATTTCCTTTTCTGGGGGTATACCCCTTTCCCAAAATACCCCACAAAAGGAAATTTTTTACTGACCATTGAAATATGTGTCTCAAATGAAAGGTATTTCGTAGTAGAATACGAATTCGATTTCCAAATGTAGGACCATGTAGTGTATTTAGGTCATCACCCCTTTCCCAAAACACCACCCAAAGGGTAGACATGCCAATATGTGGCTCAAATGAAAGGTATTTAAGATTAGAAAACGCATTTGATAACCTATTTTGGGGCCATGTGTTTGGGGGACGCCTCATCGAGGTAACTCCCCTAAACCAATAGCAATATGGGGTTTAAATAAATGGTATTTGAAAGAGGAGCACGATGCTGATATTTTTCCAGGGCCAAGTTTCTGGGGAACCACCACATCCTAAATCAGATATACTGAGAATATCGGGCTGAAATAAAGTATTTTAAGAATGGAGTACACCTTACATCCAAACTTAAAATCGTAGACCAATAAAGATCATATGGGATTCAGATGAAGGCACTTATATTGTTAAATTGTTAGTCAAGCGATATACTATTTTCGTAGCATGGTATTTTACTAAAAGCTTTTTAATTGTTGAAAATAAATATTCCAAAGAAAATTTTGTTCGTCCGTCCGTCCGTCTGTCTGTCGAAAGCACGCTAACTTCCGAAGGAGTAAAGCTAGCCGCTTGAAATTTTGCACAAATACTTCTTATTAGCGTAGGTCGGTTGGTATTGTAAATGGGCCATATCGGTCTATGTTTTGATATAGCTGCCATATAAACCGATCTTGGGTCTTGACTTCTTGAGCCTCTAGAGTGCGCAATTCTTATTCGATTGGGATGAAATCTTGCACTACGTGCTTTGTTATGACATCCAACAACTGTGATAAGTATGGTTCAAATCGGTCCATAACCTGATATAGCTGCCATATAAACCGATCTTGGGTCTTGATTTCTTGAGCCTCTAGAGTGCGCAATTCTTATCCGATTGGAATGAAATCTTGCACGACGTGTTTTGTTATTATATCTAACAACTGTGCCTAGTATGGTTGAAATCGGTCCATAACCTGATATAGCTGCCATATACACCGATCTGGGGTCTTGACTTCTTGAGCCTCTAGAGTGTGCAATTCTTATCCGAATGGAATGAAATTTTGCGCGACATGTTTTGTTATGATATCTAACAACTGTGTCAAGTATGGTTCAAATCGGTTCATAACCTGATATAGCTGCCATATAAACCGATCTTGGGTCTTGACTTCTTGAGCCTCTAGAGGGCGCAATTCTTATCTGATTGGAATGAAATTTTGCACGACGTGTTTTGTTATGATATCCAACAACTTTGCCAAGTATGGTTCAAATCGGTCTATGTTTTGATATAGCTGCCATATAAACCGATCTGGGGTCTTGCCTTCTTGAGCCTCTAGAGGGCGCAATTCTCATCCGATTTGACTGAAGTGTTTTGATGTCACTTTCAACAACTGTGCTAAGTATGCCATATAAACCGATCTTGGGTTTTGACTTTTTGAGCTTTGAGAAGGCGCAATTCTATGCCGATTTGGCTGAAATTTTGCATGATGTGGTTTATTATGACTTCCAACAACTGTGGTGAGTTTGCTCAAATTCGGTTCATAACCTGAGATGTCTGCCATATAACCCGATCTTGGATATTGTCTTCTTGAGGCGCTAGAGGGCGCAATTATCATCCGATTTGGCAAAAATTTTGCGTGAGGTGTTTTGTTGTGACTTCCAACAACTGTGCTGAGTATGGCGCAAATCGTTACATAACCTGATATAGCTGCCACATCAACCGATCTTTGTTCTTGATTTCTTGAGCTTTTAGAAGGCGCAATTTTTATCCGATTTGGGTGTAATTTTGCACGTGGTGTTTTGGTATCATTTCCAACACTTGTGCGAAGCATGGTTTAAATCGGTCCATAACATGATATAGCTGTTATATAAACCGATCTTGGGTCTTGACTTCTTGAGCTTTTCCTATCCGATTTGGCACAGATTTTGTACAACGGCTTCTCCCATGGCCTTCAACATACGTGTGCCATATGGTATGAATCGATCTATAGCTTGACACAGCTCCCATATAAACCCATATCCCGATTTTGCTTTTTGAGCCCCGAATTGGACTATAACTTGACAAAGCTCCACCTCCTCCTCCGCCCATATTCATTATTCTTTGTTTGTCTAAAAAGAGATACTGCGCAAAGAACTCGACAGTTGCGATCCATGGTGGAGGGTATATTTTGGTTGCCCAAAAAGTAATTGCGGATTTTTAAAAAGAAAGTAAATGCATTTTTAATAAAACTTAGAATGAACATTAATCAAATATACTTTTTTACATTTTTGTTTTAAAGCAAGCTAAAAGTAACAGCTGATAACTGACAGAAGAAAGAATGCAATTACAGAGTCACAAACTGTGAAAAAATTTGTCAACGCCGACCATATGAAAAATCCGCAATTACTTTTTGGGCAACCCAATAAGATTCGGCCCGGCCGAACTTAACACGCTCTTACTTGTTACTTTTACTTTAATTTACTTTTTATGAGATTAAGGCCCTAAATTGGAAGATCGGTCTATATGACAGCTATATCTATATAGTCTGATCTGACTTATATGTGGGTCAGATGTCAGGAGGCTTAAGCCAACTCTCTATTTAAAATTTCGACGAAACCGGGTAATAAATAAAGCATTTATGAGCTTCAGACTCTTAATCGGCATATCAGTCAATATGACAGAAATATCTACAATAAATATTGTACATTCCGATATTTACTATATTTCGGTCAGATGGAGGATGGCTTAAAACAACTCACTGATTCATATTTCAGCAAAATTGGGCAATAAATGCTGCATTTATGGGTTCCAGACCCTTGAACTGTAGATCGGTACATATGTCAGCTATATCTAAATAAACTTCGACCTGAAACATATTTGGGGCGGATGTCGGGAGGCTTAAAACAACTCACTGTTTCAAATTTCAGTGGAATTGGATAAAAATAAGAGCTTTTATGGGCTTCAGAACCTTAATCGGCTTATCGGTCCATATGACAACTATATCTAAATATAGTCCGATCTGACCCAAATTTAGGTCGGATAACGGGCGGCTTAAAACAACTCACTCTTTCATATTTTAGTATACAGCCGTCACTGCCTTATCCTTTCCTTACTGGTTTTAATATATTTTATGCATTTTTTTAGCCAATATCCAATATCATTGACAAAAAGCCATCATCACACATCGTTTACCAATACCAAGGTCAATGGGTTGGAATAATAATGCCAAATGTTTTGCCATTTCCATTTGAACAACTCAATTTTTCAAAGTTAAAACACACATCTATCACTGGAATGCCAAAAGCATAAATTTTCACATGTTACCCACTAATCTTTATTGGGCCCAGAGTACCAATTGACAATCAAGCTGTGCACTGCGTGTTATCCGTTTGATTTATCACAAATTTCATATCAGTGGCATATTTTAGATCCTGATCACATGCCCAGAAAAAAAAATCCTTTTTGATGTTTTAAAATGCTTCTGTTAGTTATACGGAAACAAATAAAGGCGTGCTGAGTTCGGCCGGGCCGAATCTTATGTACCCTCCGCCATGGATCAAATTTCTCATTTTTTTTTTGCAAGTTTTATCTTAATACTCAGATGGACAATAAATATCTAGAAGTAGGTTATATGGGAGCTGTATTAGATTATAAACCGATTCAGACCATACTTGACAAAAATGTTGGAGGTCATAGTAGAATCAGGTACGAATTGCACACTCAAGGGGCTCAAGAAGTACATTCGGGAGATCGGTTTATATGACAGCTTTATCAGGTTATGGACCAAATCAGACCATACTTTAGAAGAAGTCAATTGAAAAATTTCACTCAAATTGAGTAAGATTTGCACTTCCTGTGGGCTTAAAAAGTCATGTCCGTTGATCGGTTTATATAGGAAATGTATATCCAAATCTGAACCGAATCCCCAATGACCTACATTACCAAATACCTAACGAACAGACAGATATGACTATATCGACTCCGAATGTAAGAACATTCAAGAATCTGTATTCTTTATAGAGGTCGCAGGCCAACATTTTGAGGTGTTACAAACGAAGTGAATAGATTAGTATACCCCCATCCTATGGTGAAGGGTATAGAAAAGTAAATATAAAGTTGGGTTAATAAATTCGGAAGTTTCGTAGAATATAAGCCGGCAAAAATTAAGTAACAACGGTGAAGAAGACCAACCCCAAAAAAGTACGACCAGATTGAAAACCACAAAATTAAAAATAACCTTTATTTTTAACTTTTTTTGTGTTGACATCATTTTGCCTTAGAACTTCTTAGCCAATTGACCCATTCTTATATACAGCCATAAAAAGCAAAGTGTTCTCGCTCCGTTCAATGGGGCTTATGTGCATCCATCGACTTTATATCAAATGTCATAGGAAAACATATAGATAAAATAAATTTATAGTTTGTCATTTCAAATTGATCCAGTAGTATTGGCTTTTAGTTTTCTCTTTGTCTGCGAATGTAATTTCGTTCAATTTAAATTTGACTTCAGCATGAATACTCAAAGTTTAGCTTCGATTAGCTGAAAAAGTGTATTTTTTTTGTTTCCATAAAAGTTTTGGCTTTTAGTTTTTATAGTTCGGATTTTTTTTTAACAAATTGTTACCTAAACGAATAAGTTATTATAGTTAGTTGACTATATTTACAGCTATAAAATGGAATAAGTAAGTTCAGTTGGAGGCCAATTAATTAAGAAATTGCCCATTAACTCCGTTATCGTATATGTTTTCTATCAGGGACGTAGCTAGGTGGGGACCTCGAGCAAAATGGTACATTTAGTACCGCAATTAGTACTTTTTGGTACTTTGTTTGTTAATTGAGCTAGAGTTTTGAATTTTGGGAATTTAGGCAAAATTAATTGGGATGCCAAACAAATTTTTGGACTTTTTGAAACCAAAAAGTACCAAAAATGGTACTAAATGGTGAAGGTGAAGTAGGTAAAGGTGAACGGGTAGAACTAGAATTTCGAAATTTGGCTTAGATGATTGTTGTTACGAAATAAAGGAGGTAGATAGAAAACGTAATGGAAACAGAAGAAACTTATGTTTAGTACAGTATTTGGTATCATATCTTACTTTCTTGAATTGAACTAGAGGTCTGAAATTTGATATATATTGGGTCGCCCAAAAAGTAATTGTGGATTTTTCATAAAGTCGGCGTTGACAATTTTTTTCACAGCTTGTGACTCTGTAATTTCATTCTTTCTTCTGTCAGATATCAGCTACTATTTTTAGCTTGCTTTAGAAAAAAAGTGTAAAAAAAGGACATTTGATTAAAGTTTATTCTAAGTTTTATTAAAAATGCATTTACTTTCTTTTAAAAAATCCGCAATTACTTTTTGGGCAACCCAATAATTTCTACTAAGAAATATATGTTGGCTGACTAAGTAATTTTTAACAAATCATAAATTTTGGTACCTAAAATTCGAAATAGATTATTTACTTTTACAGTAAACGGAGCAAGGTAAAATTAAACAAGTAAAAAGGCGTTAAATTTAGCCGGGCCGAACTTTGGATACCCACCACCTCGGGTATATATGTATGTCGACAAAATCCGGTGAAATATGTAAACCTTATGCACCATAACAGCTATATAGAAAGATGTTCCCATTTGGACCAAATACTAATAAATACAAGTCATTGTTCAACTGGATAAAACAAAATTTTGCTGTTTTTAGTAGCTATATCTAAAAATAAACCGCTCTGAACCATAAACGACACGGACGTCAAAAAGCCTAACATACGTCACTGTGTCAAATTTCAGTGCAATCGCATTAAAAATGCGCCTTTTATTGGGCCAAAGCTTTTCGTCGAGATATCGGTCTATATGGCAGCTATATCCAAATCTGGGCCGATTTCGACCAAGTTGCATATCAAGGAGCCTAACCCAACTCACTGTCCCAAATTTCGGCGAAATTGGACAATAAATGCGACTTTTATGGCCCCAAAACCTTAAATCAAGAGATCGGTCTATATTGCAGCTATATCCAAATCTTGACCGATCTGAGTCAAATTGAAAAATAATATCGAAAGTTTTATCACAACTCACTGTCCCAAAATTTCGGCGACATCGGACAATAAATGCGCCTTTTATGGGTTCAAAACCTTAAATCGAGAGAATCGGTCTCTATGGCAGCTATATCCAAATCTGAACCGATCTGAGCCAAATTGACAAAGGATGTCGAAGGGATGTCACTGTCCCAAATTTCAGCAAAATCGGATAATAAATGTGGTTTTTATGGGTCTAACAACCTAAATCGGAGGATCGGTCTATATGGTAGCTATATCCAAAACTGGACCGTTCTAGGCCAAATTGGCGAAGGATGTTGAAGGGCCTAAGACAACTCACTGTCCCAAATTTCCGCAAAATCGGATAATAAATGTGGCTTTTATGGGTCTAAGTCCCTAAATCGGAGGATCGGTATATGTAGCAGCTATATCCAAAACTGGGCCGATTTGGACCAAATTGGCGAAGGATGTCGAAGGGCCTAAGACAACTTACTGTCCCAAATTTCAGCAAAATCGGATAATAAATGTGGCTTTTATGGGTCTAACAACCTAAATCTGAGCCAAATAAACGGAGGATGTTGGGGGGCCTAACACAACTCACTGTCCCAAATTTCAGCAAGATCGGACATTAAATGTGGCTTTTATGGGTCTGAGACCCTAAATCGGCGGATCGGTCTATATGGGGGCTATATCTAGATATAGTCCGATTTGGCCCATCTTCGAACTTAACCTGCTTATGGACAAAAAAAAAAGAATCTGTGTAAAGTTTCAGCTCAATATCTCAATTTTTGAAGACTGTAGCGTGATTTCAACAGACGGACGGACAGATGGACGGACATGTTTAGATCGTCTTAGATTTTTACGATGATCAAGAATATATAGGGTCGGAAATGGATATTTCGATGTGTTGCAAACGGAATGACAAAATGAATATACCCCCATCCTTCGGTGGTGGGTATAAAAATAATTTTAACAGTTATATTCATACTTATTCATTTAAAATGATTTTCTCCCATAAAAATTCCTTTAACGTTCTTGTTGCTTTTAAAATAGTCAAACAAATGCCTTAACAATTATATTAAAGGCATATAATTTTATAATTTACCCTTTGCCAAAGCGTTTTTAATTTCTCAAATTCAACAAACAAATACATGATGACACATTATTGTTCATTTGAAAAATAAATAAATTTGCCCATGCAACTGTTGCCAATCATTGATTGGCCATGGCATTTGTTTGACTATTTTAAAAGATTAAAATACCTCAAACTTTGCATGGTGCCACGAAACTTTCATTCATTATGTGCGGTTAGTTGCTCCAATTGGAATGCCACAATGATGGATTTCATCATTTATTTGCTCTTCCCGTTTCGAAATGATAGCACTAACAATGATGTCGCAAATGTATAACGGCTTTGCTTTGGAACAAAGGCAAATATTTTCAAAGAGTTTTTATTATTTATTTGTGTTACCAATTTTATTTGTTCATGCCATCCAAATATTGTGTGTGCTTTTCGCTTTGAGTATTCGGTCTCATGGCAATAGATTAGTGGCAGCAAAATGTACAACCAACAGAATGAATTTTGTTCAACAATATAATTTTGTTATTAAAACAAGTACAGACGAGTGAAGTTTGCACAGCCGAACTTTAGACACCCTCCACCATGCATACAATTTGACAAGTTATGGCACGATTTCTTATCGTAGTGATAGATTGAGGCCATATCTGATATGGATGTTTTAAGCCTGAGAATAAATGAGCTTGTAAAATGCATCCATTGCTATAAGTGATGAAGTACCCAAAGGAAATATTGGGTTGCCCAAAAAGTAATTGCGGATTTTTTAAAAGAAAGTAAATGCATTTTTAATAAAACTTAGAATGAACTTTAATCAAATATACTTTTCTTACACTTTTTTTCTAAAGCAAGCTAAAAGTAACAGCTGATAACTGACAGAAGAAAGAATGCAATTACCGAGTCACAAGCTGTGAAAAAATTTGTCAACGCCGACTATATGAAAAATCCGCAATTACTTTTTGGGCAACCCAATAAATTGATCTTCCTTTTAGATCGTCATAACTCATCGAAATAGTTCAGTTTTCCCAGCTGAATTATCTTCTGGCGGAGTTATATCCAGCATTGGACAGATTTTAACAAAAATTTAACATCAAAACATAACTTGCGAAATTCTTGCCTAATCAGAAGCATAGTGCACTTTGTACTCAAATCGGACGATTGATTTATATGGGCCTACTAGCCGAACCGAGCCCGCTCCGCTGCGCCTTCTTTAACTCTCTAATGTCTTTTTATGGTGGGGACACTTCGTCTTGAATGCGGATATCGAATTCGTGCCATTGTAGCCTATGACGCTGATCGCATTCGAATCCTGTCGAGAACATCGGACATAGCAGTGGTTGGTGAAATTTGCGAGGTACAATGCCATGCATGGTCATTTAAAACATTTTCCCCAATAAGGTGTCGCACTGCGGGACGCCGTTCGGAACTTGAATCGGAAAGCACTCATTGATGTGTGAGAAGATTGCCGCTGCTCGGTTCCTGGTGTTTTTAAAAACTAGTATAATGGGAAGTGATTTTTAAGGGAGGGATGGCACATCAGACATTTCGAGTCAAATATGGATATCAAATTCATGCTGGACTTCCAAATCAATTTAATTCGAGCCCCATTTTGCCATGACCGGTAAATATGAACCGTTTGGAGGGTGTTTTGGGGCTGGGGCGGCCACCGGCACTTTGCACTGAAAATAGATAACAAATTCGTTGTTTATTTCCAACGGCAATGAAGTTCAGTTTGAGGGTGCTTTAGGGCGTACCCCAAAACACTTGGCTCCGAAATTGGAATTCGCTTTCTACTCTCAAATACCTTTCATTTGAGTCCCATACTGTCATAATGGGTCAAAACCCCCCATTTGACGTATATTTAGGAGGAAAAGCGCCACCTAGACTTGAACGCACATTAGAATGTCATGTTCGTAATCTACGCCCTAATACCATTCATTTGAGTCCCTCATAGCCATGGTCAGCTAATATACTCATTTGGGGAATTTGGGGGTGGGCGACCTCCCATTGCTTGGACGTAATGTTTTATACCATATTTGTAATCTATTGCCTAATACTTTTTATTTGAGTGTCATTGATATCATATTCGTATTCTTCTCTCCAATACCTTTTATTTGGTATTTTTATTGTCCCGATCGGCCAACTTTTGATTTTGGGTTGTGTTTTTGGCATAAAGGGGAGGTTCGTCCCCCTTCCAATGCAGAAAAAATACATAACCTATGTTTCCTTCCAGACTAAACTACACAATATGCGAAAATTTCAAGAAAATCGGTTATGCCGTTTTTTAGTCTATACGGAACAAACAACCCGAGTCCCATATACCCATGATTGGCTAATGCGCCCATTTTGGGCATTTTTGTGGGGGTGGGGTGATAGGTTCGACATGAATGTGTATACCAGATTCGTTATCTACTTCCACATACTTTTCATTTGATACCCATATTGTCCTTACCGGTCCACTTTTGATATTGGGTGGTGTTTTTGGTGTAACGGTGGAGGGTCCGCCCTCTTCCGTTATCAATTATATATAAAGCCTATTCCTACTTCCTGACTATTGGGTTGCCCAAAAAGTAATTGCGGATTTTTCATATAGTCTGCGTTGACAAATTTTTTCACAGCTTGTGACTCTGTAATTGCATTCTTTCTTCTTTCAGCTGTTACTTTTAGCTTGCTTTAGAAAAAAAGTGTAAAAAAGTATATTTGTTTAAAGTTCATTCTAAGTTTTATTAAAAATGCATTTACTTTCTTTTAAAAAATCCGCAATTACTTTTTGGGCAACCCAATATATTTGTAATCTACTCCCAAATACCTTTCAATTGAGTCCCATATTGTCATGATCGTTAAATAAACCTATTTTAAGGGATTTTGGGGTTGGTCCGGCCTCCAGGTACTTGGATCCAACTTTTATTATGAAATTCGTGCTCTTCTCTTGAATACCTTTCATTTAAATCCCATATTGTGCCCATCGGTCCACTTTTATTTTTGGGTAGTACTTTTGAGGTAAGGGGAAGGGTCCGCCCCCTCCAGATATCAAAAAATTCTATAGCCTATGTTTCCTTCCAGACCAACCTACACAATCTGTGAAAATTTCAAGGTAATCGCTTCAACCGTTTTTGAGTCTATACGGAACAAACAAACAAACCGACAAACAAACAAACACAAATTGAATTTTATATATAAGACTAGTGAACCGGGCCCGCTCCGCTGCACCTTCTTTTACTTGATATGGAACAAGATTTTCCTTGGAATATTGATTTTCGACAATTAAAGAGTTTTTAGTGAAATACCATTCTACGAATTTATTTCAGCCACATATTGGCATAGTGGAAAATTTTTTACCCTTTGGAGGGTGTTTTGGAGTAGGGGTGATGCCCTAAATATATGGTCTGACATTGGTTCATCAAACATTAAACCCTGAAAATATATCACCTACGTGCTCTATTCTCATGTATCTATATATCATTTATTTGAACCTCATATTGGCATTGGCCTCAAAATTGGATATCAATTTCGTTTTCCAATCTCAAATACCATTCATTTAAACCCCTTATTGCCAAAGGCAGACAATATGTCCGGTTTGGCGTATGGGCCCTAAAAACTATGAATATCGAGCTCCACTGTCTTGAAGACCCAAATTGTCATGGTGAGCAAATACATCCCATTTGGGGTTTTTTATGGTGTTTTGACGTCCCCTAGATAGTTGGTCCCGAATTTTGATATCAGAATAGACCATGATTCTGATATCAAAAGTACTTTTCATTTGAGCTCCATTTTTTCATAGTTGGGAAACATGACCGTTTTGGTTGTATTTTGTGTGATGGGGAGGCCACTCAGAGACTTGGCTTTGAAAATATAGATCAGATTCGTGTTCTACTCTAATAAAAACCTCTTATTTGAGCCTCATATTGCAATAGTCAGCAAATGTGTCCCATTTGGGTGGTGTTATGGGAGTGGGGTAGACACTTTTTCCGAATATTGATATTAGATTCGTGCTTTACTTCCAAAGTCCTTTTATTTGAGCCCCTTATTTCTATGGTCGTAAATTTGTCCTCTTTGGGGGATGTTCTCGGGGATGGGCGGCCCAAAAACACTTGGCCTGGATATCAGATTTGTATTCTACACTCAATTACCTTTTATTTAAGCCTCATATTGCCATGGCCAGTAAATAAGTCCTGTTTGGGGAAGGATGGACCCCCAGAAACTTGGTCCCACATTTGGATATTAGATTCGTATATTACTCACAAATACCTTTCATTTGAGTCCCATATTGCCATGGTCGGTAAATATGTCCGCTTTAGGGGTGTTTAGGGGGTTGGGGTGGTCTACCGAACACTTGCTCCGACAACTGGATATCAGATACGTTTTCTAATCCTAAATACCTTTAATTTGAGTCCCATATTATCGTGATTGGTGTTTATATATATTTGGTTGGATTTGTGGTGGGGCGCCCCCCCTTGATATCCCATCCGAAATTTGGATACCAAATTTTTATTTTTAGGGTACTATATGAGAACACACAAAATTTCGCTTAAATCGCAATCCGAGATCTGGCGTTTCTGAAAATTAGGGTAAGGGGGAGGGTCCGCCCCCTCTTCGGATATCAAAAAATATATTACCATATTTTTACCACGGGATCATTATGAACCATCTGTGAAAATTTCAAGAAAATCTGTTCAGCCGTTTCTGAGTCTTTAAGGAACACACCTACAAACAAACTCAAATTGATTTTTATATATAAGAAGAAGAAGATATGTAAATTCATAACCTACTTGGTGAATATTATGCGGTGTAACAAATGGTAAGACAAGCTTAATATACCTCTTTCCTTCAGTGGAGTGTGCATTTAAGGACAAGTGAAAAAGGGCTAAACTTTTATGTAGTCGAAAAATATTGTATACATATACATCCCAATATAAACCGGAAGCTACGGTAGGGCAGAATTTAGCATGTCCGCCTATGACACTGAACGCCTGAGTTCGAATCGTAGCTAGAACATCAGAAAAAATGTTTTTGCCGTGCCAAGATTCATGAGGTACTTTGCCATGTAAAAACTTCGTACATCGTCACTTCGTTCGGACGAGGCTATAAAAAGGAGGCACCTTATCATTGAGCTTAAACGTGCATCAGATAGCACTCATTGATATGTGAGAGGTTTGCTCCTGTTCCGTAATGAAATTTTGGTGGGCAAATTTACGTTACATATCTCTATGAATGTTTATAAATACTGTTCTGAAGTAGCGAATTTACAATTTGAGGTGCAATGGTCATAACCAGTTTAGTATCCATGCATATTCCCACCCTTTGGTATAGTGGTTATAAAAAAAGGAAATATTTCAACTCAGCTATCTTATTTCATGCAATTATAAAACATAAAATATAATTTTCTTTCAACACTTTCTAGTCGACACAAAGTAAGTGCACTGTTGTTTTTGCTGTGTAATGAGGCTACAATTTTAAATGGTCTTTTCTACCTCTTTACACAGGTATTCATTTGGAAACATTTTGCCTAGCAAAATGAACATCATGGCCTTGAGTCAGTGTCTTCTTTTCATTTTAATTGAGATAATTGTGGTATTTTTGTGGCTTGCTTAATTCTCGTTCTTATTGAGACGATGATGTTGGGTAGAACTTAGTATTTGGCAAATCTTTCATAAAAATAGGTGGAGAACAATTTATTTCTCGGTAATTGTGCAATACCATAGTATGGGCGATATATTGAATGACCTATTGAGGGGTTTAAACTACCTCTTTTAAGCTATTTCATATTTTTTTTAATGGCACGTGATAGATATTTAGTTCAAATCCTGCGATTTTATATTCACTACATATACGAAGGTATATTAATTTTGTCATTCCGTTTGAAACACATCGAGATTTATGTTTTGAGATTTATAATTCCGACCTCATGTAGTATAGAAATTTTTGATCGTAGTGTCTATCTATATGCCCGCCTGTCCTTAAGATATTGAACTGAAACTTTATACAAATAAAGCAATTAGGCAACGAACTTCGATGACATGCTCTTACGGAGTAAATACTGAAATAGCACCGATATTGACCGATTTCACGATGGTATAATAAATTTTGTCAGGGTAAACTAAGTTCAAAATAAAAACCAAGGTTCAAAACAAAAGTATACACCACTACTGTGGTACAAGTACACACACTCAAACACAAAAGTACACACCACTACTGTGGAAGCCTTTCGGCTCGACGCAGTCCGAGTTAAGGGAGTGGGCGACGAATGCGCATGCAAAATGGTGGAACAGCGAAACGGACGGTAGGACGGCGAAAATCCTATGGGGGGATCCAGAGCGTGAGAAGACGAGGCTAATTTTGAAAGGAAGTACGAAGGAGGTCAGTATAGCTATTGGTATCATAACGGGACACATAGTACTGCAAACTCACTTATGTAAAATCGTTGCGGCAAGTGATAGCATGTGTAGGGCATGTGGGAAAGATGATGAGACGTTGGAGCATTTCCTTTGTCATTGCCCGACTTTCGTGTCTAACGGATACCGGCACTTAGGTGGAGACACAATACCAGACATGAACCAACTTTGGGGTGTGGTATTGAAAACTTAAAATTTTCTTTTAGAGTTTTTAAACCCTCCACCATAGGATGGGGGGTATACTTATTTCGTCATTCTGTTTGTAACATCTCGAAATATGAGTCTAAGACCCCATAAAGTATATATATTCTTGATCGTCATGTCATTTTAAGTCGATCTAGCCATGTCCGTCCGTCTGTCCGTCCGTTTGTCTATCGAAAGCACGCTAACTTCCGAAGAAGTAAAGCTAGCCGCTTGAAATTTTGCACAAATACTTCTTATTAGTGTAGGTCAGTTGGTATTGTAAATGGGCCATATCGGTCCATGTTTTGATATAGCTGCTATATAAACCGAGTTTTTAGAGTTTTTAAACCCTCCACCATAGGATGGGGGGTATACTTATTTCATCATTCTGTTTGTAACATCTCGAAATATGAGTCTAAGACCCCATAAAGTATATATATTCTTGATCGTCATGTCATTTTAAGTCGATCTAGCCATGTCCGTCCGTCTGTCTGTCGAAAGCACGCTAACTTTCGAAGTAGTAAAGCTAGCCGCTTAAGATTTTGCACAAATACTTTTTATTAGTGTGGGTCGGTTGGTATTGTAAATGGGTCAAATCGGTCCATGTTTTGATATAGCTGCTATATAAACCGATCTTGGGTCTTGACTTCTTGAGCCGCTAGAGAGCGCAATTCTCGTCCGATTTAACTGAAATTTTGCACGTAGTGTTTTGGTATCACTTTCAACAACTGTACTAAGTATGATTCAAATCGGTTCATAATCTGGTATAGCTGTCATATAAACCGAACTTGGATCTCGACTTCTTGAGCCAATAGAGCGCGCAATTCTCATCCGATTTGGCTGAAATGCGTGAGGTGTTTTGTTATGACTTCCAACACCTTTGCTAAATATGGCGTAAATCGGTATAGAAACTGATATATCTGCCATGTAAACCGATCTGAGATCTTGACTTCTTGAACCTCTAGAGGGCGCAATTCTCATCCGATTTGGCTGAAATTTTGTACAACGGCTTCTCTCATGATCTTCAACATACGTGTATAATATGGTCTGAATCGATCAATAGCTTGATACAGCTCCCATATAAACCTATCTCCCGATTTTGCTTCTTGAGCCCCTACAAGGCGCAATACTTATCCGAATGAACTGAAATATTACACAATGACTTCTACAATGTTCAACATTCATTTATGGTCCGAATCGGACTATAACTTGATATAGCTCCAATAGCATAACTGATCTTATTCAATATTCTATGTTTGTCTAAAAAGAGATACCATGCATGGTACTCGACAAATGCGATCAATGGTAGAGGGTATATAAGATTCGGCCCGGCCGAACTTAGCACGCTCTTACTTGTTTTTCTATACCCACCACCGAAGGATAGGGGTATATTCATTTTGTCATTCCGTTTGCAACACATGGAAATATTCATTTCCGACCCTATAAAGTATATATATTCTTGATCAGCGTAAAAATCTAAGACGATCTAGACATGTCCGACCGTCTGTCCGTCTTTCTGTTGAAATCACGCTACAGTCTTTAAAAATAGAGATATTCAGCTGAAATTTTGCACAGATTCTTTTTTTTTTGTCCATTAGCAGGTTAAGTTCGAAGATGGGCTATATCGTACTATATCTTGATATAGCCCCCATATAGACCGATCCGCCGATTTGGGGTCTTAGGCCCATAAAAGCCACATTTATTATCCGATTTTGCTGAAATTTGAGACAGTGAGTTGTGTTAGGCCATCCGACATCCTTCGTCAAGTTGGCTCAGATCGGTCCAGATTTGGATATAGCTGCCATATAGGCCGATCCTCCGATTTAGGGTCTAAGGCCCATAAAAGCCACATTTATTATCCGATTTCGCTGAAATTTGGGACAGGGATTTGTGTTAGGTCCTTCGACTTCCTTCGTTAATTTGGACCAGATCGGTCCAGATTTGGATATAGCTGCCATATAGACCGATCCTCCGATTTAGGGTCTTAGGCCCACAAAAGCTAAATTTATTATCCGATTTTGATGAACTTCGGGACAGTGAATTGTGTTAGGCCCATCGGCATCCTTCGTCAATTTGGCTCAGATCGGTCTAGATTTGGATGTAGCTGCCATATAGACCGCTCCTCCGATTTAGGGTCTTAAGCCCATAAAAGCCGCATATATTATCCGATTTTGCTGAAATTTGGGACAGGGAGTTGTGTTAGGCCCTTCGACTTCCTTCGTTAATTTTGCCTAGATCGGTTCAGATTTGGATATAGCTGCCATATAGACCGATCCTCCGATTTCGGGTCTTAGGCCCACAAAAGCCATATATATTATCCGATTTTGATGAAATTCGAGACAGTGAATTGTGTTAGGCCCATCGACATTCTTCGACAATTTGGCCCAGATCGGTTCAGATTTGGATATAGCTGCCATATAGACCGATCCTCCTATTTAGGGTCTAAAGCCCATAAAAGCCACATTTATTATCCGATTTGCTGAAGTTTGGGACAGTCAGTTATCTTAGGCCCTTCGACATCTGTCTTTAATTTGGCCCAGATCGGTTTAGATTTGGATATAGCTGCCATATAGACCGATTTCCTGATTTAAGGTTTTGGGGCCATAAAATGCTCATTTATTGTCCGATGTCGCTGAAATTCGGGACAGTGAGTTAAATTAAGCCCCTAGACATACTTTTGCAATATCGCACAGATCGGTCCAGATTTGGATATATCTGCCATGTAGACCGATATCTCGATTTAAAGTCTTGGCCCCATAAAATTCGTATGTCCTTGGAGGCATTGGGCGGATTAATATCTTTCAACCTATTCTTACCTAACCTATCAAAACACTTAGACTTGCATGGTGGATTGCGATTTCGGATATAAACCGATCTCCCGATTTTACATATTAAGCCCATAGAAGTATCAATTGTTATCGGATGGGGCTGAAATTTTGTATGTGGTATTCTGTTACGACGTCCAATAACAGTGCCAATTGAAATTGGTCTATAAGCTGATATAGCTCCCATATAAAGCGATCTCCCGATTTGACATCTTGAGCCCCTAGAAGACGCAATTTTTGTCCGATTTGCACGGGGTGTTCTGTTACGACTTACAACAACTGTGAAAAGTATGGTTGAAATCGGTATATAACCTGATATAGCTCCCATACAACCCGATCTCTCGAGTTCACTTTTGGGTCCCCTGGAAGCTGCAACTATTGTCCCATTTTAACCGGTCCCTCGATTATCGTTGTTCGGTTCCCAGAAGCTTTCATTTTTGCCTGTTTTGGCAGACATTTGGTACGTAGAGTAAAATAATGTCCTTCAACTAATTTTATTTTGTGCAATTCTACTCAGAATCAATGGTGATGGGGTTTAATGATTCGGCCCGTCCGAACTTAGCACATTTTTATACCCTCCACCATAGGATGGGGGGTATACTTATTTCGTCATTCTGTTTGTAACTACTCGAAATATTCGTCTGAGACCCCATAAAGTATATATATTCTTGATCGTCGTCACATTTTATGTCGATCTAGTCATGTCCGTCCGTCCGTCCGTCCGTCTGTCTGTCGAAAGCACGTTTCCGAAGGAGTAAAGCTAGACGCTTGAAATTTTGCACAAATACTTCTTATTAGTGTAGGTCAGTTGGTATTGTAAATAAGCCATATCGGTCCATGTTTTGATATAGCTGCCATATAAACCGATCTTGGGTCTTGACTTCTTGAGCCTCTAGAGTGCGCAGTTCTTATTCGATTGGGATGAAATTTTGTGCGACGGATTCTCTCATGACCATTAACATACGTGTTTATTATGGTCTGAATCGGTGTATAGCCCGATACAGCTCCCATATAAATCGATCTCTCTATTTTACTTCTTGAGCCCCCAAAGGGCGCAATTCTTATTCGAATTGGCTGACATTTTACACAGGTCTCCAACATGTAATAATGTAATAATAGCAGAGCAAATCTTTTCTTATATCCTTTTTTGCCTAAGAAGAGATGCCGGGAGAAGAACTCGGCAAATGCGATCCATGGTGGAGGGTATGTAAGATTCGGCCCGGCCGAACTTAGCACGCTTTTACTTGTTTAGTTTTTAGAGCACATAGCAAGCCGATTACTGGCTTAGGCGTATGTCCTTAGTGGCATGGGGCGGATAAATATATGCACCCTCTTTTCAACCTAACCTAACCCATCGAAACACTTAGACTTGCATGGTGGATTGCGATTTCGGATATAAACCGATCTCCCTATTTTACATATTAAGCCCATAGAAGTAGCAATTGTTATCCGATGGGGCTGAAATTTAGTATTTGGTATTCTGTTACTACGTCCAATAACAGTGCCTATTGAAATTGGTCTATAAACTGATATAGCTCCCATATCTCCCAGATCTCTCGATTTGACATTTTTAGCCCCTAGAAGCCGTAATTTTTATCCGATTTGGCTAAAATTTTGCACGTGGTGTTCTGTTGCGACTTCCAACAACTGTGAAAAGTATGGTTGAAATCGGTATATAACCTGACATAGCTCCCATATAAACCGATCTCTCGAGTTCACGTTTGGGTCCCCTTGAAGTCGCAATTATTGTCCCATTTGGCTAAAATTTTGCAGATACTGTTTTATTATAACTTCCGACAACTGCTAAGTTGTCTTGTACGACTACTAAGAATGGTTCAAATAGGTTTATAACCTGATATAGCTCCCATATTAAACGATCTCTCTATTATCCTTCTTCGGTTTCCAGAAGCTTTCATTTTTCCCTGGTTTGGCATTAATTTTTAACGTAGATTAAAATTATGTCTTTCAACTAATTTTATTTTGTGGAATTCTACTCAGGATCAATGGTGGTGGAGTTCAATGATTCGGCCCGTCCGAACTTAGCACATTTTTATATGTTAATCTTCAACATTCATAACGCTGAAAAACAGCTTTAATCCACTTTTTTTCAATCAATTCATATCAATCGATTTGGTGCGGAGAGAATAACAGTTATATAGGACAATTTCTAGTTATGATGTGCGAATATATGTCGATATTAAACGTGGCATTACTATCATAAAATTCCATTAATGCCTATCATGCTTGCTAAAGGGTTGCCAATGATATGAAATGACAATGTAAATATTTATTTAACAATTCTCAATACCGATAACGTATTACTTTCCAGTAGGCGAATTGGAACAGTAATTGTAAAATTGTAAAAATATCAATGATCTGGTATTTAGAAGATTATTGAAACTTAGTCCAAATAGAGAATCTACATATTGTGAAACATGCTGAATCCTTTTTAAACCATACACATAACGGACTATGCTGTTAAAAGCTACATTCAATTTACGGAGGCTCAAAGGATCACAATTCGAAAAAAGTTCACCGCCATATATCAAACCTGGAACTAGGAATGTTTTCGCCAGAAGAATTCGAATATCTATGGGTGTATAAGAGTGTGTGATCCATAAAGCACGAAGCTTTCCATAGGTCTGCCCGGCTGCAATGATAGCATGATCGGACCAGCTGAAAGAACTGTTAAAAACCACGCCTAAATTCTTCGCACTGCATACAATATCAATCCTCTGACCATTAACGTAGATAACGGTTGTCGCATGTTTAAATTCTTGTTTTTGTGAACAAACAAACATTTAGACTTACTTGGATTTAACAACAAACCATTTGCAGTCACCCAGTCATAAACTCGATGTCGGTCCGCGTTAAATTTCCTTATGCAGTCGTCTGCATTGTCCATATAGCCGCCTTGAAAAATCTGCACGTCATCAGCATACATCATAATCTGACCGTGTGCTAGTTGACGAGGCAAGTCGTTAGCATATAATGAACAAAAAAGTGGACCTATAATCGAGCCTTGGGGAACCCCCTTAGGTACGAACAAGGGGTTAGATAATACAATCCCTGCGCACACATACTGCCTTCTATCGCTCAGATGGAGACCTGTGTAAAATTTCAGCCAATTCGTATAAGAATTGCGCCCATTGGGGCTCACGAAGTAAAATAGAGAGAACGATTTATATGGGATCTGTATCGGGCTATAGACCTATTCAGACCATAATAAACACGTTTGTTGATGGTCACGAGAGGATCCATCGTACAACATTTCAGGCATATCGGATAATAATTGCGCCCTCTAGAGGCTCAAGAAGTCAAGACCCCAGTTCGGTTTATATGGCAGCTATATCAGATTATGTACCGATTTGCGCCATACTTAGCTCAGTAATAGGAAGTCACGACAAAACACCTCATGCAAAATTTCAGCCAAATCGAATAAGAATTGCGCCCTCTAGTGGCTCAAGAAGTCAAAACCCCAGATCGGTTTATATGGCAGCTACACCAGATTATGAACCGATTTGAACCATACTTAGCACACTAGTTGGAAGTGATACCAAAACACAATGTGGAAAATTTCAGCCAAATCGAATAAGAATTGCGCCCTCTAGTGGCTCAAGAAGTCAAAACCCCAGATCGGTTTATATGGCAGCTATATCAGATTATGTACCGATTTGCGCCATACTTAGCTCAGTAATAGGAAGTCACGACAAAACACCTCATGCAAAATTTCAGCT
The DNA here is from genome assembly GCF_963082655.1 of Stomoxys calcitrans. Lineage (NCBI taxonomy): Eukaryota > Metazoa > Arthropoda > Insecta > Diptera > Muscidae > Stomoxys > Stomoxys calcitrans. Next base: position 203,228,779 of record NC_081553.1, read on the forward strand.
AAATCGGATAATAATTGCGTCCTCTAGACGCTCAAGAAGTCAAGACCCCAGATCGGTTTATATGGCAGCTATATCAGGTTATGGAACGATTTAAACTTTTCTTAGCACAGTTGTTGAAAGTCAAAATAAAACACGTCATGCAAAATTACAGCCAAATCGGATAGGAATTGCTCCCTGTAGAGGCTCAAGAAGTCAAGACCCCAGATCGGTTTATATGGCAGCTATATTAGGTTATGTACCGATTTGCGCCACACTTAGCTCAGTTATAGGAAGTCATAACAAAATGTTTCATGCAAAATTTCAGCCAAATCGGATAGGAATTGCTCCCTGTAGAGGCTCAAAAAGTCAAGACCTCAGATCGGTTTATATGGCAGCTATATCAGGTTATTCACCGATTTGAACCATACTCAGCACAGTTGTTTGAAGTAATAACAATATTTCAGCCAAATCAGATAGGAATTACTCCCTGTAGAGGCTCAAGAAGTCAAGACCCCAGATCGGTTTATATGGCAGCCATATCAGGTTATATACCGATTTGAACTATTCTTAGTACAGTTGTTGGAAGTTATATCAAAACACGTCATGCAATATTTCAGCCAAATCGGATAGGAATTGCTCCCTGTAGAGGCTCAAGAAGTCAAGACCCCAGATCGGTTTATATGGCAGCTATATCAGGTTATGAAACGATTTAAACTTATCTTAGCACAGTTGTTGAAAGTCATAATAAAACACGTCATGCAAAATTTCAGCCAAATCGGATAGGAATTGCTCCCTGTAGAGGCTCAAGAAGTCAAGACCCCAGATCGGTTTATATGGCAGCTATATCAGGTTATTTACCGATTTGCGCCACACTTAGCTCAGTTATAGGAAGTCATAACAAAATGTTTCATGCAAAATTTCAGCCAAATCGGATAGGAATTGCTCTCTGTAGAGGCTCAAAAAGTCAAGACCTCAGATCGGTTTATATGGCAGCTATATCAGGTTATTCACCGATTTGAACCATACTCAGCACAGTTGTTTGAAGTAATAACAATATTTCAGCCAAATCGGATAGGAATTACTCCCTGTAGAGGCTCAAGAAGTCAAGACCCCAGATCGGTTTATATGGCAGCTATATCAGGTTTTGGACCGATTTGAACTGTTCTTGGGACAGTTATTTAAAATCATAATAAAACACCTCACGCCAAATTTCAGCCAAATCGGATAATAATTGCATCCACTAGTGGCTCAAGAAATCAAGACACCAGATCGGTTTATATGGCAGCTATATCGAAACGTGGACCGATATAGCCCATTTACAATCCCAAGCGACCTACACTGATAGGAAGTATTTGTGCAAAATTTCAAGTGGCTTGCTTTACTCTTTCGAAAGTTAGCGTGCTTTCGACAGACAGACGGACGGACGGACATTGCTAGTTCGACTTAAAATGTTATGACGATCAAGAATATATATACTTTATGGGGTCTTAGACGAATTCTTCGAGGTGTTACAAATAGAATGACTAAACATGTAAAAAGACGTTAAGTTCGGCCGGGCCGAACTTTGGATACCCACCACCTCGGGTATATATGTAAGTCACCTTTCCTCAAAATTCGGTGAAAATTTCATACCTTATGTTCCATAGAAGTTATATCAAAATATGTTCCGATTTGGACCAAATACTAATAAGTATAGTAGCTATATCTAAAAATAAACCGATCTGAACCATATACGACACGGATGTTGAAAAGCCTAACATGAGTCATTGTGGCAAATTTCAGTGAAATCTGTTTATAAATACGCCTTCTATGGGGCCTAGACTTTGAATCGAGATATCGGTCTACATGCCAGCTAAATCCAAATATGGACAGATTTGGGCCAAAGTGCAGAAAATGTCGAAGAGCCTAACACAAAGCTCTATCCAAAATTCCGGCGAAATCGGACAATAAATGCCCCTTTCATGGGCCCGAGATCGGTCTATATGGCAGCTATATTCAAATCTGGGCAGATCTAGGCCAAATTGAAGAAGGACGTCGAAGAACCTAACTAAACTTAATGTCTCAAATTTCAGCGACATCGGACAATAAATGCGTCTTTTATGGCCCCAAAACCTAGAACCGAGATATCGGTCTATATGGCAGCTATATCCAAATTGGACCGATCTGTGCGATATTGCAGAAGTATGTCAAGGGGCTTAATATAACTCACTGTCCCAAATTTCGGCGATTTCGGACAATAAATGCGCATTTTATGGGCCCAAAAACTTAAATCGAGAGATCGGTCTATATGGCAGCTATATGCAAATGTGCACCGATCTGGGCCAAATTGATGAAGGATGTTTAAGGGCCTAACACAGTTCACTGTCCCAAATTTCATCAAAATCGGAAAATAAATGTGGCTTTTGTGGGCCTAAGACCCTAAGACGGAGGATCGGACTATATGGCAGCTATATCCAAATCTGAACTGATCTGGGCCAAATTAATGGAAGGAAGTCGAAGGGCCTAACACAACTCACTGTCACAAATTTCAGCAAAATCGGATAATAAATGTGATTTTTATGGACCTAAGACCCTAAATCGGCGGATCGGTCTATATGGGGGCTATATCAAGATATAGTCCGATATAGCCCATCTTCGAACTTAACCTGCTTATGGACAAAAAAAGAATCTGTGCAAAATTTCAGCTCAATATCTCTATTTTTAAAGACTGTAGCGTGATTTCAACAGACAGACGGACAGACGGACAGACATGTCTAGATCGCCTTAGATTTTTACGCTGATCAAGAATATATATACTTTATAGGGTCGGAAATGGATATTTCGATGTGTTGCAAACGACAAAATGACAAAATGAATGCACCCCCATCCTTCGATGGTGGGTATAATAGTATACCCCCATCCTATGGTGGAGGGTATAAAAATTCAGTAGTTTCATGCACAAATTCAAGTGATAATGCGTGTCGAAAGCTTCGTAGTGATCCAAATGATCCAGAAAGCCAATTTTGTTCTCATCAATGTCATTTCTGATCGATTCAGCCACTTCAACTGTTGAGTTCATCTAGATCCCCATGGTATTGAGTGTTTGACTTGTGTTTACTCACTCCGATGTTATGTACCACCTTCCCCTTACTCGAGCCCACTGTGCAATCATATCTTGAAGAAGAATACTCCATTTTAGCCGCATTAATAAAACTGTTAACTTTCCTCCTGGCTTCAGGGAATTCTTCCTAAAGCTCTGGAGACTTAAAACGCTTCAATCTACTGTAAGCCAAGTCCCTATCCCCGATAAGCGCCTTGATTCTTGAATTAAACCATGACTTTGTTTTGGTCGAAGCCCTTTTAATCCGTATTGGAACTGTGGCAGCATAGAGACGTAAAATTACTGGTATCAACTTATACTAAGATTAATATCATTTGAAAATTGACATTCTAATCAAACCTAAGAAGGTGTCCCAGAATTCGAGGGAGCCAAATATATTTCTTCTATTCAGATGTGATGAAAAATTGTGAGATTGCAATTGTGAGCATTATTGTATCCCACTCATTATTATGTTTTGTATTGCATGGCAATCCTTTCGCATAGTTCAGTGCGTTAGTAAAATTCTGTATCAAATCGTAGGATTTTTATAAAACTGCACTACGATTAACATATACTTAATTAGCACAAATGAGGAAAGTTAACGTTAAAAACATAACCGCAAATGAGAGTGAATCACAGATTCAATTATAATCCACACAATACAGAAATTAAAACGCAAAATGTATTTTTTTTTTTGCTATCTCTCTGGCCGAGAACAAATTGAGTTTACTTAAAACACAATTTTGTGCATTACGAATGTGAGCACAACAATTGAATTTATCGGGTTTTGAAAGAAGATAAAAATAATTTTAAATAGTTCTCATTAACATTAATTGGATGTTTAAATATATTTATTTAAGATATTTAAATTTAAATAAATAATAGGATGACAACTGATGAATTTATTTCGGTTAGCATTAATAAATTAAAAGAATTTAAAATGGCAAATAGAGATTGACAAACTTAAAATATCCACTCAAAAGGATAACATTTGTAGGCTGAATTTTGTAAATGCAAAGGACAAATAATTAGATTGTGAATAAGATATTTTTGTCATATATACCTATAGGCTGGAGGGACACGAAGGTCATTTTCATTCCAAAAGCAGTAAAACCGTTCCATACGAAAGCAAAAAATATTCGCCCTATTAGTCTGTCATCCTTCATGCTGAAGACTCTTGAGAGGTTAATAGAAACATATCGTTCCCTAGAGATCGCCTCGGCAATACCATGCATGTATTGGGTTGCCCAAAAAGTAATTGCGGATTTTTTTTAAAGAAAGTAAATGTATTTTTAATAAAGCTTAGAATGAACTTTAATCAAATATACTTTTTTACACTTTTTTTCTAAAGCAAGCTAAAAGTAACAGCTGATAACTGACGGAAGAAAGAATGCAATTACAGAGCCACAAGCTGTGAAAAAATTTGTCAACGCCGACTATATGAAAAATCCGCAATTACTTTTTGGGCAACCTAATAGTAAAGGCAAATCCACTAAAACAGCCCTTCTATAATTAGCCGGCTACATAGGAATATTCAATGGTAGGAATATACAATGGTAGCATTTCTCGACATTGCAGGTGCTTTCAATAATGTAAAACCGACGTCAATCAGGTGGGAGTTTAAGTTTCTAGGGTAAGAAAGAAACTTCAAATCCAACATTTTGGAAAGGGCAAGAAAGGCAACTCTTGCCCTATACACCTGCAAGAGAGCTATTGGCAAAAGTTGGTGGTTTAGACCGAGAGTCATGCAATTAGTATATACTGCAGTTGTCAGACCCATAATGCTATATAGTGTTGTGGTCTGGTGGATGGTGCTTCAAAAGTCCACCTACTGTCCAATAGTCAACGGATGGTTCTTAAGTAGACGACCAGGTGGGCTTTGGGGTGTACTCTGAATATCTCGAACTGGTTATATCGAAAAAGTTAACCGACCACTGCAGTATGTATCAAGCGGAGAACCTTGAAATGGCTAAGATATAATGTAACCGCTTTACTGTTACTGGCTAGGACAGACATCTCAGTCATTGTGTCCGTCATGACAGGTCACTGTCTAACAGGAAACCATTATGACAGACGGAATGGTTTCGACTTTTGCAGAAGCTGTGAGAATATCGAAGAAGAAGAGACTATAGAACACCTTCTGTGTGTGTGTATAGCAGTCAGAAGGAGTTACACTTTGGGTTCTCATTTCATTGAGGACTTGTCTGATTTTGCGAATGTGAACATTCGCAAGTTGTTAAGCTTTTCAAAGCGATCTGGATAGTTCAACGGTAGGAACTAGCAGATATCTTCGTTCTTTTGTTCCTGAAGGTACCTCAATGAACGAAAACGTCTAAGTGAGACTGCCACTTAAACCTGAACTAAACTAAGTTTGTACTTCTTACACTGTGCAACAGCCAATTTGAGAGGTGGGCAATTTCAAGTTAGGATGATGGCATAAGGTGAATAGAGGAGAACCCCACAAGGGTTTGAAATCGGGTCAAACTTTCTAGGGCCCTTTTTAAACCGTGCCACTATTATATCCAAAAATGGATCGCTCAACGAAATTGATCAATTCAGGTTTTTTTGGAAATAAGACCCTAAATCGGAAGATCGGTCTATATATGAGCTTTGTTTAAAAACGGTCCAATCTGGACCGTATATGGCAAGGCTGTAAAAGATTCTTATATAGTTCACTGTTTCAAATTACAGCGAATCGTGTATCCAAAACTACGTCCAACCTGTTTACAAGGAAGAACTCTCCAGGTATAAAATCACTCGTTCTGCATCTCCTTCCCCCAGCAAAAGCGGAATGCTCAAATTTTGGAGCCATTTGCCAAACGTGCCCAATTCCCTCAGTCTTATGGCGATCTTTGTTGCCTCACCACCAACATGCAGATGCAAAGGCCTTATATCGCGAATGGTATTCAGCGCCTCTCTCGGTACTGTGCCCTTGCTCGAGCGATCAGAACTGCAACCCAGCCCATGTATCCCTTGTCCAACGTGTCAATAAAGAACGACTTACGACTTGGTATATAATCAGTGGCACCCCAGCAGAACAGACGAATGCATAAAGTTTGGGGAGTGTCAAGTATATGTCTCCCTCAGTCTTATAGAGATCTTTGTTGTCACACACGCAACATACAAGTGCAAAGGCCAAAGATCGCCAATCGTATTCAGCGTATATCTGAGGGCACTTGCCCAAGAGATCAGCACTGCCGCTGCACCCTATATATTCTCGATCATCTTGCGAAGGACACTGTTATCCAGAGCCCTAGCCCACACCAGGCATGCACAGGTGGGAATTGACCGAACAAACGCCGTAAACATCCAGTGCATTGGCCTTAGACTAAGCCCACTACTCCTATCGATAGAGTTGCGACAGGAGTAGAGCGAATTCAGTTTCCTTTCGACCATTTCTCCGACATACCGTATCCAGAGTTTCTGCTCAAGAATAACACCCAAATAGAGAGCGACAGCTCCACCCCATCCAGAAAAGGTCCCCTTAAAATACCCAGCAATTCTGGGGTTTATGCCCAACCAGAAAAATCCTATTTATAACCTTGCGGAATTCATGTGGTCATAATCTTCCTTATGGAGCCTCTCCTCTTAGCAATATCCCGGCCTTTCAGCATCGCATCATTCCAGTTTTCCAAAAGAAGGGGAGCCTAATGTCATCAAGAGAGTCTTGTACAGACATGATCTTCTCGTTATTAAAAGCCATTTCCAAGGTTACCAAAGTAAAGTCGCCCAAACTCAAATACACCACGATGTAGACAACCATATCGTAAAGGGCTCTGTCAACCGATCGACTTACGAGTAGTATAGGCATACTGATAACCGCATACCAATGAAGGCTCGTGACTATCCCTAATGCAAGTTTCAATTAATCTCTCCAGTTTCGTCAACAAAACAATAGATGAGAGACTGATTGGCATGTATTGTAGTTCATGGACAGAAAATGGTTAGGCACCGTAACCTGTACCAGTTGGCACATAATTAAGCAATACACAGCTCTTAAAAGCTCATCTTAAGGTGTCGTTTGGCAAATGCTCCTGCCCTTTTGCAGCATAGCAAGCAGTGAACCATCTGGTCCTTCCGTTATCATGTCGTCAATCACGGACACAGTGACTTGACACTATGGTATATCAGAGGGACATTGATACAATCAATCCTTTATATCGAACCACTGGCAACGTACATACACCTAGGGGAGTGCGCAACAACCAGTAGCTCGAGCGTCTCAGTTAGAATCCGTTTAGGTTCCGCAATTTTTTTGGAATGCTCCCATAAGGCTCCCTTAGATAATCTTACCTTGTTCGGGTACTTGTTTAGGGACTCCCTGTACACATCCCAGTCCACACTCAGCTTGATTCTATTCGCTCTAGTATCTCCTCGTAGCATGTTTAAGTCTACTCAGGTCCCATTTTCACGGAACAGTTTGCGATCTCTTACTCATTTTTATCAGTGGGCAGTTTTTCTCATATCTTCAACATGACTTCTGTCACCAAGTTGGCTGCCAATTAAAGCTAATTTTGTATCACTATGTAAGCGAAATATTTATGGTCCAAAGTCTCACGACAATGCTTTACACGTAGCAGTGTCAGGTGGTCTTTTTGGGGTTCCTGAAAAAGATATATTTATAGTCTTTATACAAACACTCAGTTAAAAATTCAGAATATACTCATAAACCTTTTCACCTCTTGTGATCATACCTGTTTGGTCACCTCTGACCTATTACGCAGCTGAAAAGTCGACACATTATCACTATTGCAAATACGGAGGCCAACATTTATAATAAGTTCATGAATCGACCCAACTCTCTTAATAATGACCTTAATTCAATATTTTGCGTGATGAGCAAAATATTGAAATATTGAAAATAAGCTGCATACTCCGGTTCTTCTTGCATACTACCCTCCGCACAGCTCCGTTAAGCGGCCTCGATTCCTCGAAGGTAAACCGAGGAAATCAGCAAGGAACCAGAGTTTCTGGTCTCCAACCTCACAGTGATCAGATCACCATTGGTATAATTAGATTGAAGGATAAGCTCATCCGATCAGATCAGCTTTAAAGAACCTTAAAGTTTACGAAGAAGAAATGAGGAATTTATTGGAACTCCATTTGACACGTGTACTGCATTTGTTCTACAATTTGCTCTTCCTCACCATCCTCACAATCCTAAGGTAGCCGGTTGAACTCACCGAATTGACCTGATGGAATCGTCATTGGCAAGGGTTGCAGCCTCAGTCCAGCTTTTCTTGTCATTTGAGAGGTAAATCCCGGAGTGCTTTTTCCGCACGCTTCTGGTTCGCGCTGGGATTGAAAAGAATCCCGGACCCTGGTTCTGCTCCGTTTGCCAGAACTGCCTCCATTATTGGTTGGTGTTGTTTAGGTGTAACCGGTGCATGTCCGATTTTTGCTGTAACCTTACGTCACAACGGGAGTTTAGTCACACTGAATATGTTGCAAGGTGCTGTGCGAAGCAGTGGGTCACAAGCATCGTCGTCGTCGGACTATGTGACCCACCCGACCTCTCGCGTGCGGCAAAATACGCAACAGCTGCATCCCAGCCCCAATATTACCAGGCCAGTGGCGGGAAGTGTATCATTTTTGCAGTTGAATTGCAACGATCTCCGCGGCAACATCGACGAGATCGTGGATTTTATGTATCGGAAGAATATAATGGTTGGAGCGATCCTGGAGACAAAGATGACCAACACCTGCTGCTTGCACAGTTGTCACGCATACAATGTGCTACGTAAGAATCGCTTAAGGAATGCAGGTGAGGGATTGACCTTCGTGATACACCATTCCGTGCAGTATAGGCCCATCGCGCCTGCGCCTGGTGCTAGTGACCCCCAGATGGAGTGCATGGGGATAGCAGTCATGTGAGGTACAGCCAAGACAGAGCTATACAATGTGTACATACCGCCGCTTCGTGGCTGTGTCCCAATTAATGCCCAGGCCTACAAGCCTCCCCCACTAGGATTACGAGGAGGTGAAGTAGCTCGCCAAACATTTCCATTGCATCCCCTGACTTTCTGAGTGACGTATCCTGGCAACCCGTCATTTCTTTGGTTACAGACCACCTCTCTATAATTCTCACCATGGACCGACCACCCGACTTCATAACCTCTGAGAGCATGACGTTTTTCAATCAGAAGAAGACCGATTGGGATGGCTTCAGAGAGTACACGAATCGCCGCTTCTGTGAACTGGCACCCCTCCGAATGTTCTACAATAGTTGCCAAGAGGAAGCAGACATCATTAACGCAGCAGCCGCTGTTTTTATGCCAGTCGTTCGAATACTCCAAGTGCGATCCAATTTCCTGGCGCAGGCAGTGGTACTAGCAGATGAGCGTGATGGGATTCGTTGTACGAACACCACTAACCCCAGAATCAGTGAGCTGAATCTGGAAATAAAAAGGCTAGTTAAGGAGCATAAGTGGAATTTGTGGCTGGAACACTTGGAGCAATGTAACTTAGGCACCGGTTTGGCAAGTCTACTACTAAGTCACTCTCGAACTCTGGTAGACAAATTGACAGGACCTCTGTCACTTTTGGCGACCTTCAATTTATTGTGCATCCCGAGAGTTACAGGGCAAGGAGGAGAGTCATTCGTCGTATTCGTGGTCTCCGAGCCGATGCACACACATCACAATTTACCGTGGGCGAAGTTACGAAGTCCCCCAGCCAGGGCTGTAATGCGAATTATTTGTGTGGTCGCCAGTCAGATTTGCCAGAGACTATCCAAATCTTCATCTTGTGGATAGGTATTTACCGCCCAGAAGCATTAAGGTACATGTAGAGAGTAAAGTTTAGAGCTACAAGAGGGAACCTCTAGATCAAGCGGCATATCAATCGGGTCTAGATATCATTAATGTAGACACGGTAGCAGATACGTTAAATAGCTACCGATTGAATTTAGTCCTTGGAGAACGACCGCCTCTCGTTGCTGCTGAAGAAATTGACCTCCCCTGTAAACCAGAGTAAAATTGCAAATTTTGCCCATGAATATTCCACTAAGGAACAGGGGTTTACTTCTCACATATCGATGAGTGGAGCCTGATTCAAGTTTCAAGCTCAATGATAAGGGGCCTCCTTTTTATAGCCGAGTGCGAACGGCGTGCCGCAGTGCGACACCTCTTTGGAGAGAAGTTTTACATGGCATAGTACCTTACAAATTTTGCCAGCATTAGGAGGGGAACAGCACCGCAGGAAATTTTTTCTGATGGTTTCACCAGGATTCGAATCCAGGCGATCAACGTCATAGGCGGACATGCTAACCTCTGGGCTACGGTGGCCTCCGGCAAACCAGAGCAGTTCCGGCTTAAATACGTTCCGGCAGATGCAGCCGCCTCAACTCCTACAGTTCAAGGATTGATGCCGACGTGCAAGATGTATGTCGCAATTGTGATCAGGGACCACTCGTAACACGTCACCTGTTTAAATGCCCAGCCAGACCCAGATCCCTCTGGACGCGTCCCATCTTAGTTGCAGAGTATCTGGATCTGAATACTCAACAGAATCAAGCAGAAAAAAAATATAACACAATCAAATGATACAACAACAACATCCTCAAAGTAACTGCGAACACAATCACATTTTAGCAACAACCTTGAAAACAATATCAACTTTAAGGTCCCAACATTTTCTAAGCTTTTGAATTTTTTTTTTCTCAAAACTGGACAATATGTGTGGAGATTATAAGCAACTCCAGCTGATTCCAGCCAGTAGTATATAATACGCAGTATCATATGTTCATTGAGAATACTTGCAGCTGGACACTTTTGGCATATGCGCTTAACTAATGTCCTTTAATATTATCCTCTTATGAGTGTAATGAAATATGTTTCGCTTAAATGGAAAAAACAAAACCTTCTCATTGTCTTGTATATGTAATGGCAATGGACATATGCGTATGTGTGTCCTTGTCTGACAAAAGTTTGGAATATTAAGGACAAGGACATTAATTGTGAAATGTATACAGAAAGCATCTATAGTTATATATTCTCTCATTTTTCATTTTGGACTTCGCTAACAACTTAAACAGGGTGAAAATAATTTTCATATTTTAGGAATTCTAGTCTTAAATAAAAAATACCTTTAATATATATCTAAACTTTTTATGTGTAAAGTTATATCTTAAAGTTATATTAAAAATTTTAATTTTAATTTAAACTTACCATTTATTTGTAAAATCCCCAATAGCAAAAACAAAGTGTTCTACATTCCATCCATTATGTAGTCAAGTTTCCACTAAAGTTGACCAACAACTTTGTAGACATGAACTCATTACCGTAAATACCTAATAAGGGTTGACCTAAAACTAATTTGGATGCATATTGGATGATATTCTCGTCCTCGTCCTCGTTGATTTGTTTATGATTTCTACTTATTTTGGTGAGAACTTTATATTGAGCTCATTTCAATTTATCCTTCTTATACCATGAAAAATATGTAACAAAGAAAATGCAAAAGTCGAGCGATGACGACTATATAATACTCTACGTCTTCAGCCTTATATTGCAATGGTTGGCAAATACTTTCTATTTGGGCGGTGCTATTGGAGTGGGGTGGTCTCATAGATACGTTTCCCGAATATTGATATCAGATTTGTGTTTGACTTCTAAAGACCTTTTATTTGAGGGCTCTAAAACATTTGGTCCCACATCTGGATATCAGATTCGTACACTCTACACTCAAATACCTTTTATTTAAGCCCCATATTGCCATGGTCTGTAAATAAGTCCTAATTGGGGAGGTGTTTTGGGGAAGGGGTGGACTCCAAAAAATTGGTCCCAAATTTGGATATCAGATTCGTATTTTACTCGCAAATACCTTTCATTTGAGTCCCATATTCCCATATATTTGAGGGTTGGTCATTTGAGTCCCATATTTTCGTGATTGGTGTATATATATATTTGGTGCGTTTTGGGGTGGGACGCCCCCCCCACCCCACCCCCCCCCCCCCCCCCCCTAGGTACCCCACCCGAATTTCGGATACCAAATTATTGTTTGTAGGCTACTATAAGAGAGCACACAAAATATCGCTTAAATCGCAACACCCATCTCCGAGATCTGTCTTTTCTGAAAATTAGGGTAAGGGGGAGAGTCCGCCCCCCTTCAGATATTAAAAAATGTAGTACCCTATTTTTACCACGGGATCATTATCAGTGAAAATTTCAAGAAAATCGGTTCAGCCGTTTCTGAGTCTATAAGGAACACACAAACAAACAAAACTAACAAGACTAGCTGACCAGGTGCGCTTTGCTACACCCTAAAATAGTTTTTATACCCTCCACCATAAGATGGGGGGTATACTAATTTCGTCATTCTGTTTGTAACTACTCGAAATATTCGTCTGAGACCCCATAAAGTATATATATTCTTGATCGTCGCGACATTTTATGTCGATCTAGCCATGTCCGTCCGTCTGTCCGTCCGTCCGTCCGTCCGTCCGTCTGTCTGTCGAAAGCACGCTAACTTCCGAAGGAGTAAAGCTAGCCGCTTGAAATTTTGCACAAATACTTCTTATTAGTGTAGGTCGGTTGGTATTGTAAATGGGCCATATCGGTCCATGTTTTGATATAGCTGCCATATAAACCGATCTTGGGTCTTGACTTCTTGAGCCTCTAGAGTGCGCAATTCTTATCCGATTGGAATGAAATTTTGCACGACGTGTTTTGCTATGATGTTCAACAACTGTGCCAAGTATAGTTCAAATCGGTCCATAACCTGATATAGCTGCCATATAAACCGATCTTGGGTCTTGACTTCTTGAGCCTCTAGCGTGCGCAATTCTTACCCGATCAGATTGAAATTTTGCACGACCTGTTTTGTTATGATATGCAACAACTGTGCCAAGTATGGTTCAAATCGGTCCATAACCTGATATAGCTGCCATATAAACCGATCTTGGGTCTTGACTTCTTGAGCCTCTAGAGTGCGCAATTCTTACCCGATCAGAATGGAATTTCGCACGGCGTGTTTTGTTATGATACCCAACAAGTGTGCCAAGTATGGTTTAAATCGGTCCATAACCTGATATAGCTGCCATATAAACCGATCTTGGGTCTTGACTTCTTGAGCCTCTAGAGGGTCTTTGGTTATGATATCCAACAAATGTGCCAAGTATGGTTGAAATCGGTCCATAACCTGATATAGCTGTCATATAAACAGATCTGGGGATTTGACTTCTTGAGCTTCTAGAGGGCGCAATTCCTATCCGATTTGGCTGAAATTTTGCATGACGTATTTTATTTTTACTTTCAACAACTGTGTCAAATAAGGTTCAAATCGGTTCATAACCTGATATAGCTGCCATATAAACCGATCTGGGATCTTGACTTCTTGACCCCTAGAGGTCGCAATTATTATCCGATATGCCTGAAATTTTGTACGACGGATTCTCTCATGACCATCAACAAACGTGTTTATTATGGTCTGAATCGGTCTATAGCCCGATACAGATCCCATATAAATCGTTCTCTCTATTTTACTTCGTGAGCCCCAATGAGCGCAATTCTTATACGAATTGGCTGAAATTTTACACTGGTCTCCAACATATAATTTAATTGTGGTCCGAACCGGACCATATCTTGATATCGTTTTAATAGCAGAGCAACTCTTTTCTTTTATCCTTTTTTGCCTAAAAAGAGATGCCGGGAAAAGAACTCGACAAATGCGATCCATGGTGGAGGGTATATAAGATTCGGCCCGGCCGAACTTAGCACGCTTTTACTTGTTATAACTGGATTGTTATTTAGACAATAATTGATTTGTTAAGTGTATTTGTCATCTACTTTCAAAATCATGTCACTATACTGCCGCATGGTATACAAAATTTTCAAAAATTCACCTTGTCCTGAAGGGCCTACATGTCAGTTCGAAGTTTTTATACCCTTCACCATTGTATACTAATCAAGTCGTACCGTTTGTAAAATCTCGAAATATTTATTTGTTATCCCATAAAGCATATTCTTGATCGTCTGGACATTCCAGGGAGATCTAGCCATGTCTGTCCATCCGTCCGTCTGTCGAAATCACAATAGCGGTCGAACGCATAAAGCTAGCCGTTTGAAATTTTGCACAGATACTTCTTATTAATGTAGGTTGTTGTTGTTGTAGCAAAACAGAGTAGTTGTGGATCTACTACTATGCGGCGGATGCAGCCTCCTCAACTCCAGAGCAAGGATTGATGCCAAAGTGCATCAGTGACCACACTTCACCTGATTAACTGCCTAGCCAGTTAATCACTCATCTAAGACTCAGAAATATAGAACACAACAATCTTTCGTCATGGAAGGATCTGGGACTTAAACGAGTGGATCTGGCTGGGCAGTTAATCAGGTGACGTGTGTCGTGTGGTCCTAGGTCACAATCGGGACACACAACCTGTACATTGGCACCAATTCTTGCTCTAGAGTTGAGGAGTTGAGGCGGCTGCATCTGGCAGATCATAATTGAGCCAGAACAATACTGGTTTGCCAGTGGAGGTGAGTTTCTTTAAGTGCAATAGGAGGCCGTCGCTCTCCAAGGACCATATTCTCTCAATGGCTATTCGCCGCATCTGCTACCATGTCTACATGAATGTTATCGAGACCCGCTTGATGTGTCACTTGATCTAGAGATTCTATCTTGTAGCGCTGAACCTTACGCTCTAGAACATGTAGACTCACCTTAAGACTTCTGGGTGGTGGATACCTAACCACAACAATAACAACAATATGGATGGTCCTTGCAATAAAAGCGCAGAAGGTATTGCTTAGCATATAGTTATGTATTTGCACGGGAAGGATCGTTGTCTCCTAATGGAGATGATCCAGGTGAGAACTGAGGAGACAGCCCGTCGCAGTTCGAAAAACGGCTTTCTGACAGATCTGAATATTATTCCCCTGCGTGTCCCATAGCTGACGAGACCACATTGGCGCTGCATATTTCCGACAGACGGATCAATTGCTTTATACGTGGTCAACAAGGTTTCTTTGTCAGCACCCCAAGTGCTGCCGGCAGGTGACTTAAGCACCTTTTTTCTAATTTTGACTTTATCGCATGTTGCTGTGGTATGTGAGACACCAAATATTTTGGAACACTTGATGGTCGGAATCGTTTAGTTATCTCACACGTATTTGTTGTGAGCAATGTTGCTAAAGATTTGGTGGGAGCTATCTTCAAATGTCTTACAGCTGAATAAGAGTCAAGTTCGTTGAGGTACCCGTTTAACCTATCGCAGATGTCAACAATGGGTGGGGGCATCAGGCCCCCACTTGGGGAAATCCTTGTTTCACTATAAGATGTTTAAGATTGTATGACAAGTGTACGTCCGCATATCTATGCCATCTGGACGGGTTGGAATGGAGGATAGGTAGAGATTAAACAGTGCCCGTGATATCATGCCGCCTTGGGGAACTCCACGGTGCTTCGACTTCTTACCCCTAAGTTTCACAAAGACTGACGACACATAGATAATTCGCGAACCATCGTTTCAGGCCTAGCTGAAGGGACGTATTTGCGATGTCCTCAAATAATTTGGCATTACTGAACGTGCCGAATGAATTCATTAACACTATTACCGTCCTATCGCATGACCTGGACTGATTGAAGTCACGGAAAATATGTGCGGTGATGGTATGCAAAGCAGTTGTTATGCTATGTAGTCGTCGAAATCCATGCTGATGTTCAGCGAATGGAAGTTCACCAATGAGGCTCAGAAGGTGTAGTCCCTCAATCGTCTTTGCTACTGTGAGAGAAGGGAGATCGGTGTGCACGACTCCCCCAAACTCGGGTCCTTTCTAGGCTTCAGCAGCGGTATCAATCTGTCCATTTTCCAGACATCGGGAACAATAAGTGTGTTCAAAGACAGATTGAGGACAGTAGTAAGATACTCAACTCCAGGTAAATCCAGATTCTTCAACAACAGTATACAGATTCCGTCAAGAACCAACGCCTTAGATGACTTGACACTACGGATGACATTTGTATTTCTCTCACTGTAAATTATGAGGGCTGTCCATAAATTCGGAGACCACGGATACAACGAATGGCTCTCCTCCTTGCCCTGTCACTCTCGGCATGCACAATAAATGGACGGTTGAACAAGCTGGCGCATCTCTTCGGATCAATCATAGTTACGTCGCCAAAAGTGACTGAGGTCCTGTCATCGCGTCTACCGGGTTTCCAGAGTGACTTAACAGTAGACCACAGCTTGCCCAAACCGGTGCCTAAGTTACATTGCTCCAAGTGTTCCAGCCACAAATTCCGCTTATGTTCGTTGACTATCCTGTTTATTTTCAGTTACAGCTGGCTGATTCTGGGTTTGGTGGGATCCGTGCAACGATTCCCACCACTCTCTTCTTCTAGTACTACTGACTGCGCCGGGAAATTGGGCCGCACTTGGGGTATTCGACTGCCTGTTATAAAGCGAGCGGCTGCTGCGTTAATGATGTCTCGGAATTTCCTTTCCGCAACTAACACATCTGAAGCAGTATCAGTTTACTGAATCGGAGATTGGTGTACTTTCTGAAGCCAGCCCGATCGGCCTTCTTCTGATTAATAAACGTCCGGCGCTCAGAGGATATGAGGTCGGGTGGTCTGGCTATGGTGAAAATTATGGTGAGGTGGTCTGTTTCCAAAGAAATGATGGCTTACCAAGATACGTCACTCAGAAGATCAGTGGATACAATGCAAATGTCTGGCGAGCTGCTACACCTCCTCGTAATCCTAGTGGGGGCATCCTCATTCACCGTGCAAAACGTGAAGCTTTCAATCAGCTCTGCCAAAGCTATGCTCTGCTGTTCGGTACCTAGGGTAGTATGTCATGAAATGTGGTTAGCATTACAGTTCCCATAGATCGGTACCCATCGGTACCTAGGGTAGAATGTCATGAAATGTGGTTAGCATTACAGTTCCCATAGAACCAGACGATTATGGTCAGATAGTAGCCCACATGGGCTTGTAAGACTGGCCGTTAATTGTGACACAGCCACCAACCGGCGGTATGTACACGTTGTATAGCACTATCTCGGCAGTACCAGACCTGACTGTTATGCCCATGCACTCCATGTAGGGGTCATAAGCGCCAGGCGCAGGCGAGATGGCTCTATACTGCACGGAATGGTGTATCACGAAGGCCAATCTCCCTCCTCCATTGCTAGAGCGATCCTTCCTTCCGACTCATAAAATTTACAATTTCTTCGATCTTGCCACGGAGACTGTTGCAATTCTATTGAACTGGCCTGGAAATATTGGGACTGAAGTGCTGCTTCTGCGTATATTGCCGCACGGGAGAAATCAGAGGGGTCACATAGTCCGACGCCGAAGCCGACGATGATGGCGATGGCGCTTGTGACCCACTGCTGCCTATATTAGTACACCACTTTGAAGCATATTAAGGTAAGTGAAACATTGGAGAAGGCGGAGAAGGCTTTCCGGGATGATAAAAGGACGAACACGTACGCTGAGTCATCAGCCCTTGCCGATGAAGAACTCCATCGGGTCAATCAGGTACGAACATCCAGTTGCAATGGGGTTGAATTGATGTAGGTCGTTGGGGATTACAAATCGGCTTTATTGGCCTTAGGTTTTTCATGGGTTGGGAGGTCGGTTGCTCCCACAGTCATTTGGTTTGAATACCAAACAGTCCCGGTCGGCCAATATCTATGTTTGGTGGTCGGTCGCACTTTTATTTGAGTCCCTTCTTGTCCAAATATACATGTCCTGTTGATAGGGAGATCATAACTCAGATGCTTTGTGCCTAATATTAATATCAGACTCGTACTCTACTGTCAAAGATCCTTCATTCGAGTGCGTTATTCTCCAGATCGGCGTACATGTCCTGGATTTTTTGGAGTTGCTCATTAATATTTATACCAGATTCGTAGTCTTCTCCGCTAGACATTTTCGTTAATATCCATTTCGTGTCAATGGACATACAGGGTGGCTGATGAATATTGCTACAATGATGAATATTGCTACATTTTTTTTTCGGTGTATGGAATACATTTTTCTTTTATTCATGTTAAATTAAATTATTAAATTAATTATTAAATTATTATTAATTAAATTAATTAATTAATTAATTAAATTAATTATTAAATTATTATTATTAAATAGAAAAAAAGTTATTACATTTTTTTTTGGTAGCGGCTTTCATCAGCCACCCTGTACATGCCCGTTTTGGCGGTTTTACTTTTAAATACCTTTCATTTAATATCAGTTTTTCCCCATTTGGTAAATATGGGGTTGGGAATTTTTTGGCATGGGGTGGCCCCAGACATTTGGGGCTTAAATTTTATATCAGATTCGTACTCAACTTCCAAATACCTTTCATTTGATATCCATATTGCCCAAACGGTAAAGTTGTTATTTCTGGCGGTTTTTTTGGGGAGAGGGGCGGGCCCCTGGAAACTTAGGACCACACTTTTATATCAAGTTCCTACTCTTATCTTAAATGGATTTCATTTGATACCCATATTGCCCTATCAGGGAAACATGTCGGTATGGGTGGGTTTTGACCCAAAGTTTTATAGCCATCTTGTTTATAAGGGTTACCATATGTGAGCGTACAAAATTTCGCTTAAATCAGTGCACTGATTTCCGAGATCCGCCCTTTTTTGAATTTTCTGAAGTGATGACGAATTTACCTTACTTTTGCTCTACGAGGCTTAGTTAAGGAGATATGGCCATTTTAAGTTTTACTAAGAAAAAATTAAGTTTTTGGACGATTTTCATAAATTTTTTGAATTTTCTGAAGTGATCACGAATTAACCTTACTTTTGCTCTACGAGGCTTAGTTAAGCAGATATGGCCATTTTAAGTTTTTCTAGGAAAAAATTAAGTTTTTGGTCGATTTTCATAAATTTTTGGAATTTTCTGAAGTGATCACGAATTAACCTTACTTTTGCTCTACGAGGCCTAGTTAAGGAGATATGGCCATTTTAAGTTTTCCTAGGAAAAAGTTCAGTTTCTGGCCTATTTTCATTGAAAAATTGCGTTTAGGTGAGAGTTCTCTGCCCTTTAGATATCAAACAAGTAAGAGCGTGCTAAGTTCGGCCAGGCCGAGTATTACCAACCCAACCCACCATGGATAGCATTTGTCGAATTCTTTTGCACGGTATCTCTTTTTAAGCAAACAAAGGATAATGGATAAGAATTGCTATGCTATTGGAGCAATATCAAGTTATGGTCCGAGTCAGACCATTAACATTGTGTAAAATTTCTGCTAATTCAGATAAGAACTGCGTCCCTTAGGGGCTCAAGAAGTAAAATCGCGCGATTGGTTTATATGGAAGCTTTATCAGGCTATAGACCGATTCAGATCACAATATTTGACACGTATATTGAAGGTTATGGGAGAAGCCGTTGTATAAAATTTGGCCCATCAACAATCCCAACCGACCTACATTAATAAGATATATTTGTGCAAAATTTCAAACACCTAGCTGCATTGCTATGAAAGTTAGCGTGCGACAGACAGACGGACTAAAGGAACGGACATGGCAGATGCAACTATTTATCTGCCTTTCTTTTGGTCGGCTCTTCTGTTAAAATCACACTAAAATTATAATATGAATATAGATGCTATAGAACCATCTCCCAATTTTTGGTTTTGAGAATATAGAAGCAGCATTTTCACCAGATTTCGCAGAAATTTAGAACATTGTGTTGTATTAGACACTCAAAACGCCATGTCTCTTAAAAGTCTATGATATTACCCGATATCGATGAAATTTATAATAGTGAGTAGTTTTGGCAACTTTGTCCAATAAAAACCTATGCCGCGAAAAAACTTCATGAAATGTTAACGAAATTTAGATAGAATGTAAATCCATGGTGGTGGGTATTTAAAATTCATTCCGTACGATCTCAATGCCTTTTTACTTGTTTTCTTTGCTTTTGGAAATTCAGTCCTCTTTACACAATAGCCCGAAAATTTTTCCTTTAAGTTTAAACTTTCACTTAAATATGTAAATGCTCATAAAACGCTTAATTAAGCATGTTAAAATAAAGGCCTTTTTGTACCAAAATATTCCCTTTGATTGGTATTGGAAAACTAGGAAAGATAAAAACTCGTTGCTGATGTTTTGTGAGCCAACACTTCATGTTGTGCCAAAGCAAAGTTAAAAAGGCAAAATATTATCCTACAACAAAGAAGCGGTAAACATTCCTCTTACCCAGCCTATCCAATGCGGCAACAGGGTATGTTGGCTAAAGCTTGCAAAAAAAAAACCGTTAATTAAAAGCCATTTATTATTATGGTCGGTTTGCTTAAGTAAACTTCGATGATAGAACACACACATACATACACAAAATAAATATGCCTTGTCCTGCTGCGGCGGTACAATGCAGAAGCAGTCGATGTGGCGTCAAACTCTGCCAGGCGCAAAACACCATAGACTCCATCGTTCTAGGCAGTGAATGCATGTAGAAGCCGCTAGGTCATCTATTGACCTGGTTTTGTGTCGAAGCCAAGGAGCACATTGCAGAAATTGGAGCAATATTATTTATTACTTTAATGTCCATACAAAATTGAGAGTAAAGTTTAGATTTCAATAACATTGAACCACAATAGAAGAGAAGATAAATTACTAAAATTCTGAGCAAACAAATCTGGCAAACAGAACTTTAACTTTAACAGTGGAGTTTTGTACATGAAAGTGTTTTATACTAATATGCGATTTTAAATAAACACTGTGATAAACTTTTTAAAGCATTAACAAATGAAAAAGTCAAGTCGGAGGACCAGTTTATATGAGAGCTATATCCAAATCTAGTCCGATATGGCCCATTTAAAGTGCTCAACGATCTACGACCGATAAGAAGTATTTATGCAAAATGTCCAAAAGGCTCGCTTTATGCGTTCGATCACTTACGTGATTTCCACAGACGGACCTACAGGGGAACAGTTTATTTTTATACCTTACACCACCACTTCAGGGTACTATAACTTAGTGCATTTGTTTGTAACATCCAGAAGGAAGAGATATAGACCCATTGATAAGCATGACGATCGACTCAAAATAACTTTCTGATTAGATTTAGCTGTGTCCATCTGCCTGTCCATGTTAATTTGTGTACTAACTACAGGTCGCAATTTTCAGGAGATCGTCTTCAAATTTGCCACATTAATTTTTTTGCGTAGAGACAATCCTATTGAAATTGGAAAAATCGGTTCAGATTTGGATATAGCTCCCATATATATATTCGCCTGATTTTGATAAATATTGCAATTAAGTGCTAATTTGTTGGCCGATGCTCTCGAAATTTGGCAGGAAGGATTTTCTTATGACCCTCGATATTAAAAGTGAATATTTTAGAAATCGGTTCAGATTTGGATATAGCTTCCATATATATGTTCGTCCGATTTGCAGGTATAATGCAATAAAATAGCCATTTGTAAACAGATTCTCTCGAATCTTGGCAGGTAGGATTTTCTTACGACTCCCAATATAACTGGCGAATTTTATAGAAATCGGTTCAGATTTGGATATAGCTTCCATATATATGTTCGTCCGATTTGCAGTAATACTGCAATAAAATCGGCATTTGTTAACCGATTCTCTCGAAATTTGGCAAAAAGGATTTTCTTATGACTCTCGATATTAAAAGTGAATATTTTAGAAATCGGTTCAGATTTGGATATAGCTTCCATATATATGTTCGTCCGATTTGCAGTAATAATGCAATAAAATGGCCATTTGTAAACCGATTCTCTCGATTCTAGGCAGGTAGGATTTTCTTACGACTCCCAATATAACTGGCGAATTTTATAGAAATCGGTTCAGATTTGGATATAGCTTCCGTATATATGTTCGTCCGATTTGCAGTAATACTGCAATAAAATCGGCATTTGTTAACCGATTCTCTCGAAATTTGGCAAAAAGGATTTTCTTATGGCTCTCGATATTAAAAGTGAATATTTTTGAAATCGGTTCAGATTTGGATATAGCTCCCATATATATGTTCGTCCGATTTGCAGTAATAATGCAATAAAATGGTCATTTGTCAACAGATTCTCTTGCAACTTGGCAGGAAGAATTTTCTTAAGACTTTCAATATAACTGGTGAATTTTATAGAAATCGTTTCAGATTTGGATATAGCTTCCATATATATGTTTGTCCGATTTGCAGTAATAATGTAATAAAATGGTCATTTGTCAACCGATTCTCTTGAAACTTGGCAGGAGGAATTTTCTTATGACCCTCGATATTAAAAGTGAATATTTTAGAAAACGGTTCAAATTTGGATATAGCTCCCATATATATGTTTCTTCCGATTTGCAGTAATACAACAATAAAATGGTCATTTGTCAACCGATTCTCTCGAAATTTGGCAGGAAGGATTTTCTTATGACTCTCGATTATACTAGTGAATTTCATAAAAATCTGTTCAGATTTGGGTATAGCTCACATAAATGTATATCGCCCGATTTTCACTCCTAGGCCAACTGCAAGCGCATTTATTGACCAATCTTCCCAAAATTTTTTACAACACTTTCCTCGACGAATTCCACAATATCCATAAAGTTTAATCGAAATCGGTTCAGATTTAAATATATCTCCTATCACCCTTCATTTGTCAACCCTGGTTATAACATTTTGAACATATTTGCTTTGCTCGAAATCTGATACAGTAATTTTAATAACCTATCTGAATACATCCGCCAAGGTCCATCAAAATTGGTTCAGAATTAGATATAGTCCTACTTTTGTATTTAAAGGGTTGGTGTAGGGTATTATAAAGTCGGCACCGCCCGACTTTTGCCTTTCCTTACTGGTTTTGTATTGGTTATCCACATTCAAAATCATATTTTAAAACTCTGCTTGCGGTAGCACATTTTTAAAGATCCGCAGATTCTCCTGTGTCTATCCCAATTTGAGGGTAAAAAATTGTACTTTACTATCATAGACCTTTCATTGCTGTCCTATTCTAGAATAGGACAGCAATAAAAGGTCTTTAGTCGTAGATAACCCTTATTTACCCTTTACAGTTATGGACCTCCCGTTTAATTTCCATATTATCCCGATCTTTTTATTGAAGCGAATTAGGTGAATGGGTCGGTCCCAGACTCTGTCCCAAATGTGTATATCAGATTCTAAACAGAACCATATTTGTCGAGAGACAAGCTGCAAATTAGAAGTTAAAATATCAGGGATTTTTAAATTTTTTTGATGTTTAGCTATGTCAATCTTCTCTAGATGCACAGTGTTTTTGGGATCAAGCTTGAAAAACCAGATCTTGAACAAAAATTGTTCTGGTAATAAACTTCTTCATCTTCAATAAAACACTACATAAGAGTTTAAGAATCTTTTAATACTGGTCCACATTTAACATACTTTTACTACCCTTTGTGGTTAAATTTTAAAAGTTCACAAGAGTTTCTTAAGACAACTGCGGTTAAGGTCTTCGAACGTTCCACTTCATTGGGCATTTTCAAATTCTTCCATTTCCATCGTTTTGGAAAACTTTTATAGCCACCAAAAGTAGGATTTTTCTCTTCTGAGATAATTACTTTTAATTTGTTCAAAATGGAACTTTGATTAATTAACCGCATTTGTCATTGACCGCAACGCAAATGGAAGAGAACAAAGGCCAACCACCCTCTGATACAATTCACTTTGAATAACCAAAGTATTAACAATTTCCTTGGCAATGGACAATTTTTATAAATATCTCTACTTATCTGAAAGTTTTTGTCTTTTCTCCTTGTTTCTCTTTCCACTAAGAGATTTATATCAATCGCATTTACTTACACTTTTCCTTATTTATTGGAAAAAAAAAAACGTAGCACGATAACAGATTCTTGTCTTCTCTTTGTGACTGCTTTAATACTAATTACACAAAATGCGATTGAAGAACAAACTACCATTGCCCTTAGCTTAGTGGAGATTAAATTTTAAACAGTTTGAAGTAATTTACAATTCAAGGGTGGAGGGAAAATAATTTGTAAATGCCAAAACTAGAGATATTTAAAATTAAAGCTTTGAAACTAAAACAATGTATTAAATCGAGAAATAGGTATAAAGGGTGATTTTTTTGAGGTTAGGATTTTCATGCATTAGTATTTGACAGATCACGTGGGATTTCAGACATGGTGTCAAAGAGAAAGATGCTCAGTATGCTTTGACATTTCATCATGAATAGACTTACTAACGAGCAACGCTTGCAAATCATTGAATTTTATTACCAAAATCAGTGTTCGGTTCGAAATGTGTTCATTCACCGTAACGTTGCGTCCAACAGCATCTTTGAAAAAATACGGTCCAATGATTCCACCAGCGTACAAACCACACCAAACAGTGCATTTTTCGGGATGCATGGGCAGTTCTTGAACGGCTTCTGGTTGCTCTTCACTCCAAATGCGGCAATTTTGCTTATTTACGTAGCCATTCAACCAGAAATGAGCCTCATCGCTGAACAAAATTTGTCAAAATTTGAACACATTTCGAACCGAACACTGATTTTGGTAATAAAATTCAATGATTTGCAAGCGTTTCTCGTTAGTAAGTCTATTCATGATGAAATGTCAAAGCATACTGAGCATCCTTCTCTTTGACACCATGTCTGAAATCCCACGTGATCTGTCAAATACTAATGCATGAAAATCCTAACCTTAAAACAATCACCCTTTATATGACAGCTATATCCAAATATAGACCGATTTGAACTATATTCAGCATATATGTCGAGATATTTAACACAACACACTGTACAAATTGCAGTAGAATCGGGTAAAAATTGCGGTTTTTAATGGCCTTTTGACCATATGCAGATGGGTTTATACGGGAACTATATCAAAATATAGTCCGATATAGCCCCATCCTTCGAGAGTGGGTATAAAAATCTATGTGTTTTTTTCTGTTTGTTTCTTTGCGTGATATGTATAGACTAAACTAGAAAAAGCATACTTACTTTGGCCGGACTGAAAAGGGCTGCGGTGTCGAGCAATTTTGACTCAACTCCGACTCAGACTTCTGAATCCGGGCACTCAAAAATCTTATATATAAAATTCAATTTGTGTTTGTTTGTCAGTTTATTTGTATGTTCCGTATAGACTCAAAAGCAGCTGAACCGATTACCTTGAAATTTTCACAGATTGTATAGATTGGTCTGGAAGGAGACATAGGCGATATAATTTTTTTTTTTTTGATATCGGGAGGGGCGGACCCTCCCCCTTACTCCTAAAAATAAAAGTGGACCGATCGGGACAATATGGGATTCAAATGAAAGGTATTCAAGAGTAAAGTACGAATTGAGTCCATGTACCTGTGGGGCCGCCCCAGCCCCAAAACACCTTAAAAGAGGCTTATTTAACGATCATGATAATATGGGACTCAAATGAAAGGTATTAGGGACTAGATTACGAATATGGTTAGGAAGTAGAAAAAGGCCTTATAATTTATTCACCGTTATCCCTAAAACAACACCAAAAATTAAAAGTGGACCGATAAGGACAATATGGGTATCAAATGAAAAGAATGCGAGAGTAGATAACGAATCTGGTATACAAATACATGTCAAATTATAGGGGGTCACCCCACCCCACACAAAAACACCCGAAATTGGCACATTAGCGAATCATGGAAATATGGGATTCGGTTTGTTTGTTCCGTATAGACTGAAAAACGGCAGAACCGATTTTCTCGAAATTTTCGCATATTGTGCAGGTTGGTCTGGAAGGAAACATAGGATATATAATTTTTCGGTATCGGAAGGAGGACGGACCCTCCCCCTTATGCCAAAAACACTACCCAAAATCAAAGAAGGACCGATCGGTACAATATAGGTATCAAATGAAAGGTATTGGAGAGTAGAATACGAATCTGGTACTAAAATTTGAGTCTAAGTACCCATCCCAACACCAAAACTCCCCCATACACACATGTTGGACATAAAAGGTATTTGGGAGTAGATTTTTAATATGGCATACCAAATCAGGGGTCACGCCAACCCTCAAAAACACCATTAGACCCATTATGACTATATGATCAATATGGGGCTCAAATAAAAGGCATTCGGGAGTAGATTTCGAATATGGCATACAAAATCAGATCGAAGTATAGGGGGTCACGCTACCCCTCGAAAACGCCATTAGACCCATTCTGAATATATGATACTTGGCTGAACCGATTTTCTTAAATTTTCATAGTTTGTGTACGTTTGTCTGGAAGGAAACAAAGGCTACATAAATTTTAGATATCGGGTGGAGGCACCTTACGGAGCTCAAATAAAAGGGATTTGGAAGTGCAGCACGAATTTGATATCCATATTTGAGTCGAAATGTCTGAGGTGCTATTTCTCCCCTAATGAGAACATTACCCTAAGGAAGAACATTACCACCATGAACCGGGAAGGGGCAAAATTGCACACCTCAATGAGTGCTTTTCGATTCAAGTTTAAACTCAACTTTTTTTAAATGACTATGCATGGCATTGTACCTCGCAAATGTCGCCAACATTAAGAGGGGATAAACACCGCTTTGTCCGATGTTCTCGCCAGGATTAAGCGTCATAGGCTACAATGGCATGAATTCTATATCCGCATTCAGGGCGAGGTGTCCCCACTCTAAAAAGATATTAGAGAGTTAAAGAAGGCGCAGCATTGTTGATTGTCACATCCACGCGACAATTCGTGGGTAGCGTCAACTACAATGCCCCTCGAAAGGGCATTTCCGGTCGCTAGGGGATAGAGGGGCCTTTGCCCCAGAAACAGACTTCAGAATTCCGTTCATGGGCTCAGAGTAAGAAGGTGCGCCCTAAAACGTACAGTTTTATACCCACCACCGAAGGAGGGGAGTATATTCATTTTGTCATTCCGTTTGCAACACATCAAAATATTCATTTCCGACCCTATTTCTTGATCAGCGTAAAAATCTAAGACGATCTAACCATGTCCGTCCGACTGTCTGTTGAAATCACAATACAATCTTTAAAAAAATAGAGAAATTGAGCTGAAACTTTGCACAGATTCTTGTTTTGTCCATAAGCAGGTTAAGTTCGAAGATGGGCTATATCGGACTATATCTTTATATAGCCCACTTACAGACCGATCCGCCGATTTAGGGTCTTAGGCCCATAAAAGCCATATTTATTATCCAATTTTGCTGCAATTTGGGACAGTGAGATGTGTTAGGCCCAACAACATATTTCTTCAATTTAGCCCAGATCGATCCAGAATTGGATATAGCTGCCATATAGACCGATCTCTCGATTTAAGGTCTTGCACCCATAAAAGGCGCACTTATTCCGATGTCCGATGTCGTCGAAATTTAGGACAGTGAGTTGTGTTAGGCCATTCGACACCCTTCTTCAATTTGTCCCAGATCGGCCAAGATTTGGATATAGCTGCCATATAGACCGATCTCTCGATTTAAGGTTTTGGGACCATAAAAGGCGCATTTATTTTCCTATGTTGCCGAAATTCGGGACAATGAGTTAAGTTAGGCCCTTCGACATCTTTCTGCAATATAGCAAGATTTGGTGCAGATTTGGATAGAAAGATCTCTCGATTTAAGATCTTGGACCATAAAAGGCACATTTATTGTCCCATGTCGCCGAATTTTGCGACAATGAGTTAAGTTAAGGCCCTCGACATATTACTTCAATTCAGCCCAGATCGATCAAGATTTGCATATAGCTGCCATATAGACCGATATCTCGATTTAAGGTTTTGGGTCCATAATGGGAGAATTTATTGTCCGATGTTGCCGAAATTTGGGACAGTGAGTTGTCTTAGGCCTTTCGACATTCTTTCTTAATTTTTCTCAGACCGGTCTAGATTTGGATATAGCTGCCATATAGACCGATATCTCGATTTAAAGTATTGGTTCCATAAAAGGCGCATTTATAATCCGATTTCACTGAAATTTAACACCGTGACTTATGTTAGGCTTTTCTACATCCGTGTTCTATTTTTAGATACAGCTACTAAAAAGACCAATATTTTGTTATACACAATTGAACAATGACTTGTACTTATTAGTATTTGGTCCAAATCGGAACATCTTTCTATATAGCTGGTAAGCATTTTTCACCGGATTTTGACGACATACATATATACCCGAGGTGGTGGGTATCCAAAGTTCGGCCCGGCCGATTTTAGCGCTTTTTATTTGTTTTTGATAATTGATTTTTTGAAAAGATTGATTTGTAAAAGGGTCAGCAAAGGCCGGGAGATGCATATATAAGGGAGCTATATCTAAAACTGAACAAATTTCTATGAAATTCATCAGTCATCAGTACAGTCTTAAGAGAAACCATCGTGCCAAATATTGCCGAGATCTTTTGACAAATTACTTAGTTATTGAGTATTATTCAAAATCGGACAAAAATATATATGGGAGCTTTATCCAAATCTGAATCGATTTCTATTGAATTCAATATCAATACCGGGAGTCATAAGGGAAACCTTTGTGCCAATTTTCGTGTAAATCGGTTAACAAATGACCAAATTATTCCATTACTAGTCCAAATCGGACGAACAAATATATTTGGGGTTATATCTAAATCTGAGCCGATTTTTATGGAATTATCCAATAATGTCGAGGCATATAGGAGAACCCCTCGTGCAAAATTTAATGAGAATCATTACAAATGACGATATAATTGCAAATTTAGTCCAAATCGGACGAACATATGTATGGGAGCTATATCCAAATCTGAACAGATTTTTTCCAATTTCAACAGGCTCTGTCTCTAGGCCGAAAAACATGCCCGTATCAAGTTTGAAGACGATCGGATGTAAACTGCGACCTGTAATTCGAAAACAATCTAACATGGACAGATGGACAGACAGAGAGACATTGCTAAATCTAATCAGAAAGTGATTATAAATCCATTGGTATACTTATCAATGGGTCCATCTCTCGTCCTTCTGGGTGTTACAAACCATTGCACTAAGTTATAATAACCTGTACCACAGTAGTAGTCCAGGGTATACAAATTCAAAAAAACCAACGTGAGTTTGTAATTACTGTAACTTCCTTATTTTTCACAATTTCACAATTTTTCAGACACCGTTGGATTCGTAAGGAAAATCTCTTTCCGCAGTGATGCTAGATGAAGCAATAATGTAAAATTTTCTATGAAAAACATGGCAAAAAGCAAACTTTTTTGGGCGTAAAAATTCAAGGTCTTTTCCAAGGTCGCTGTAGCTCCTTAATTTTTTCGAACTTCGATCATTTTCCAGCATTCCGCAGTTTGAAATTCGAAAACGATTCGTAAAATAAACAGAACTACTTAAAATTCCACATTTTATTTTTTTGCATTTTTTTAGCAAGGCTAACCCCTAATGAAAATTTTCAATTTTTGATGCGAAAAAATTTTTCGAGCTGAGTATAGAGTATTGAAGATAATGGCAAAAAAATCTGTTTAGCGTAACTACTCACGTTTTTTCTTCAAAAAACAAGCTCAAAATCGCATAATTGATATCCAAAAAACGCAAAAAAAATCTACGAAAGTTTAAAATTGCTGTAACTTCGTTAGGTTTGCGAACTTCAACATTTCGAGGACACCGTTGGATTCGTGAAGAAAATCTCTTTCCGTAATGGTGCTGGACGAAGCAACACTTTTTCTCATTTCCTTGAAATCTTCAGAGTATTGCATCAAAATCGCATAATTCATATCCCAAAATTTCAAAAAAAACCAACTTGAGTTTGCAATTGCTGTAACTTCCTTATTTTTGCATACTTTTCAGACACCGTTGGATTCGTGGCGAAAATCTCTTTCCGTAGTGGAAACAATAATGTAATGTTTTCTATGAAAAACATGGCAAAAAGCAAACTTTTTTGGGCGTAAAAATTCAAGGTCGTTTCCAAGGTCAAACACGAAATAACTCCTTCAGTTTTTCGAATTTCGATCACTTTCCTGCATTCCGAAGTTCGAAATTCGAACACGATTCGTAAAGTAAACAGAATTACCTAAAATTTTATATTTTTATACCCACCACCGAAGGATGGGGGTATATTCATTTTGTCATTCCGTTTGCAACACATCGAAATATCCATTTCCGACCCTATAAAGTATATATATTCTTGATCAGCGTGAAAATCTAAGACGATCTAGACATGTCCGTCCGTCTGTCCGTCTGTCCGTCTGTCTGTTGAAATCACGCTACAGTCTTTAAAAATTAAGATATTGAGCTGAAATTTTGCACAGATTCTTTTTTTGTCCATAAGCAGGTTAAGTTCGAAGATGGGCTATATCGGACTATATCTTGATATAGCCCCCATATAGACCGATCCGCCGATTTAGGGTCTTAGGCCCATAAAAGCCACATTTATTATCCGATTTTGCTGAAATTTGGGACTGTGAGTTGCGTTGGGCCCTTCGACATCCTTCTTCAATTTGGCTCAGATCGGTCCAAATTTCGATATAGCTGCCATATAGACCGATCCTCAGATTTAGGGTCTTAGGCCCATAAAAGCCACATTTTATATCCGATTTGAATGAAATTTTGCACAGTGAGTTGTGTTAGGCCCTTCAACATTCCTCGTCAATTTGGCCCAGATCGGTTCAGATTTAGATATAGCTGCCATATAGACCGATCTTCCGACTTATGGTCTTAGGCCTATAAAAGCCACATTTATTATCCGATTTTGCTGAAATTTGGAACAGTGAGTTGCGTTGAGCCCTTTGACATCCTTCGTCAATTTGGTCCAGATCGGTCCAAATTTGGATATAGCTGCCATATAGACCGATCCTCCGATT
>NC_081553.1:203269526-203288675 GCF_963082655.1 Stomoxys calcitrans
TTTAGTTAAGCCCCTCGACATAATCCTGCAATATGCCACAGATCGGTTAAGATTTGGATATAGCTGCCATATTGACCGATCTTTCTATTTAAGGTTTTGGGCCCATAAAATGTGCATTTATTCTCCGGTGTCGCCAAAATTCAGGACAGTGAGTTAGGTTAAGCCCTTCGAATTCCTTCTGCAATATGGCCCAGATCAGTCCAGATTTGAATATAGCTGCCATATAGACCGATCGCTCGATATAAGGTTTTGGGTCCATAAAAGGCGCATTTATTGTCCGAGAGGTGTCGCACTGCGGCTCGCCGATTGGATTCGGCTATAAAAAAGGAGGGCCCTTATCATTGAGCTTGAACTCGATTCGGACTGCACTCATTGATATGTGAGAAGTTTGCCCCTGTCCCTTAGTGGAATGTTCATGGGCAAAATTTTCATTTACTTAACAGCAGCATTGGACACATGTGCTAGTGTGCGT
This sequence comes from Stomoxys calcitrans, assembly GCF_963082655.1. Classification (NCBI taxonomy): domain Eukaryota; kingdom Metazoa; phylum Arthropoda; class Insecta; order Diptera; family Muscidae; genus Stomoxys; species Stomoxys calcitrans. Next base: position 203,269,999 of record NC_081553.1, read on the forward strand.
AATATTTCCAACCCCATGAGCTTATGCTCTTATACACTAACACAAATATGTACAATTGTGCGAGTGTATTTGCTTGCTACTGCTTTTACAGTTAAAGATCCTCATTTTTAAGGCTGCAGGGTGATAACATTGGGAAAATATTAGGAAAAATACATGAACATGGCAAATGGCGTAAGCATATTATAGTGATAAGAAAATCATAAATTCGTATATATTAGAGCTATATCTTAGTAACTCAACGAGTCTATGGACCAATTACTTCCAAATTACCAATTTTCCCATGAATATTACATTACGGAACAGGGGATACTTCTCTTGTAAACCGCAGCAGTTGAGTTATTTACAAATATCTGGTTAAAAATTATTAGGCTCGTAAAAGATAAGTTTCTGCTAGGCCATGAGGAAAGGTATTAGAAAATTCAAGCTCACCGAATTTCGATTCCCACCTTCACTTACTCCTGTTTGTAGAGTTAGTTTGTTTTGCTGATGACATTGCCATTTTGGTCATTTGTTTGCTTGCTTCAACTTTAAGCGCTCCTTCCCATCTGACCTTCCTCCAAGCTCACCGTTTTACAAATGCACATTTCTAAGGAAGTCAACATTTTTGTCATTCCATAATTTAACTTATGACGGCAGTTTTTTTTTTTTTTTTGTGAACACCTCCCATCACAACATTTCCATACTGTTGGTGATTTGCAGGTAACTACGCCTTTTGTGTTAACCATTCCATAATAGCCCTTGAGTCTTTTGGTTTTCGGTTTTCTTTGTCTTTTGCGCCTCCCTTTCAACTTCTGTGAGAAATGATGCGAAAGCAAAAAAAAAAAACTTTTATACCTAAGGGACAATTCGTTCACTTCATTTTTATAAGACGAAGGGGGGGCTAAATGAAATTAAAGAAAAAGTTTTCATTCATTCATGCGCTTTGTTAAAAGCACAGAGATATTTTATCATTAGTTAAAATTCTAGACACTATGGTGATAATTAATTTTTTTGAAACTCTCTTCATTTACACTTTATTTCCGTGCACAGATGGGCCATTGGGGAATTGTGGTATACAGGTGATTGTGGCAACCAACATGTAGAAAATTTAATGAAAAACTTGATAAAATTAAAAAAAAAATCGAATAAAAATATTTTCATTATTCGTTTTGAATTTGCAGGTAAAGAGGTACTTAAAAATCAATGATAAATACTGTCTGTAATTATTCACAGAAATACCCAAAATACACATTTTAGGCAATGATAGTTACCCCATCCGCATTTTTAGTTAATTTGCTGTGGAAGCTACAAATATAGCTAGGTGAAAAAAATTTGTTGCATGGGTTTAGGAGACATATATAAAATTTGCTTAAATTTGATGTAGAATTTCGATCAAAGTCCGTACATATTGTAGGAGCCAAAGAGTCAATCGTAGAGAAAAATTTTTTCAGAATCGATTGACAAATGCTTTAGCAATGGCATTAAAAGTGATAATCGGGACATGCATATATATGTGGGAGCTATAACAGAAACTGGACAAATTTCTAAGAAATTCGTCAGTCATCAGAAGAGTTACAAGAGAATCCTTCGTGCAAAATTTTGTGAAGATTGGTTAACAATTTACTAAATTATTGAGTATTATTCGAAATAGGACAAAAATATATATTCAATAGCAATACCGGGAGTCATAAGGGAATCCTTTATGCCAATTTTCGTGTGAATCGGTTAACAAATGAACAAATTAGTGTAATACTAGTTCAAAACTTGGCCTAAGAAAATGCAATTGCAAAAAATACAAATTTGCCCATAAATATTCCACTAAGGAACAGGGCAAACTTCTGACATATCAATGAGTTCTGTCCGTTTCACATTTTAAGCTCAATGATAAGGGGCCTCCTTTTTATAGACGAGTCCGAACACATCATGGGAGGACTTGCTAATCTCTACGCTATCGTGGCCTCCCAAGAAAATGCTTGTGCCAAATTGGAAGAGGATCGGATGAAAATGAAGACCTGTACTTTGTACACAAATTAACATGGACCAACGGACAGACGGACATACAGACAGACATAGCCAAATTCAATTAGAAATTTGAGTCGACCGGTCATTCTCTTATCAATGGGTCTATCTCTCCTGCTTCTGGGTGTTACAAACAAATTCATAGTACCTTGTACCACAGTAGTGATGTAGGGTATAAATACGATCTTTAAACTACTTTTACACGATCGTCACAGGCAAAACATGGATTTATGCGTATGAGCCCAAAGCAAAACAACAATCAAGCTGGTGGATCTTCGAAGTCGAAACAAATCCAATGAAAGTGGTTCGCGGAAGAAATAATTCGAAGCAAATGGTTGCCTGTTGCATTCAGCAAAGCTGGTCATATGGCGACTGCTTGTGCACAATAGTACTGTCAATTCAGTTCTATGTCGAACCAGCAAGGAAAGGCAAAATTCGGGCGAAGCCGACTTCATGATACTCTACACCACCGAGTCTACGTATTACTCTTAATATATAGAACTTACGACAAACTCTTGTCAGACTTTAATTTTGCATAATTATTGAAATATCGAAAAGATCGTTCTAAGATTTTCTAACGAAAGGATTAAAATTGAAGCTACTGCAGGCTTGAACGCCATATTGGATGAAATATATATATGGGAGCTATATATAAATCTGAACCGATTTGGATAAAATTTTGCACACGTGTTGGGACGTCAAATAGAACACCTCACTCTAAATTTTGAATGGATTGGACACAATCGAAAGTCTATATCGGATGAAATATATATGTATACATATATATGGGAGCTTTATCTAAATCTTAACGCACACATACGTAGACGTCAAATAAACCTATATCTAAATCTGGACCGATTTTGATGAAATTTCGAACATATGCTAAGACGTCAAACGAAACAAATAACACAAAGTTTTGTTACGATCGGACCAAAAGTGTGGCTACTACAGCCTTAAAAGCAACATAAAATAAAAGATATATTTGGGAGCTATATCTTAAACTGAACTGATTTTGTTCAAAATCAATAGCGTTCATTCTTGAGAAAATGATTCAAAGCCGATCGGTATAGCGTACCAAACAATTGCACAAAGATATAATACCCTGTACCACAGTGGTGGTTTAGAGATGTTGGAAGTCATAAGGAAACACGTCACGCAAAATTTCAGCCAAATCGGATAAAAATTGCGCCCTCTAGATGTTCAAGAAGTCTAATCGGGAAATCGGGATTTATATGGCGGCTATGTCAGGTTATGGACTGATTTAGCCTATACTTATCACAGTTGTTGGAAGTCATACCAGAACATTTCATGCAAAATTTCTGCCACATCGGATAAGAATTGCGCCCTCTGGAAGCACTAGAAGTCAAGACACAAGGTTTCTTTATATGGCAGCTATATCAGATTATCAACCGATTTAGACCACACCTGGCACAAATGTCGGAAGTGATACCAAAACACCACGTGCAAAAGTTCCACCAAATCGGATAAGAATTGCGCCCTCTAGAAGCTCAAGACCCAAAATCGGTTTATATGGCAGCTATATCAAAACATGGACCGATTTGGCCCATTTACTATCGCATCCCATCTACACTAATATGAAGTATTTGTGCAATATTTCATGCGCCTAGCTTTACTCCTTCGAAAGTTAGCGTGCTTTCTACAGACGGACGGACATGGCTAAATCGACTTTAGACGTCATGACAATCAAGAATATATGTTTTATATGGGGTCTTAGACGCATATTTCCAGGTGTTACAAATGGAATAACGGAATTAAAGAGATCTCTATTTTTTCCCCTTTGAATTTTTTCAAATTCTTTATTCGATTTATTGGTTCAGGGTGCGTATGAATACTATTCGATATTTATACCCCACACTCATACGCCACCTTGGACTCTCATATATGAAAGCAGATATTTATTTGCAAATGAGATCGCCAATTTGAGATCGAGACGATAAAAGCAAATCAAAGGAAAAATAAGCCGTGTTGGGCAGAGTTAATTAAGAAATCACGAAATGAAAATGAAGGTCAGTTGGCAAATACAAATGCAATGCTAATTTGCCCATGAACATTCCATTAAGGAACAGGGGCAAACTTTTCATATATCAATGAGTGCAGTCCAATTCAAGTTTAAGTTCAATAATAAGGGGCCTCCTGTTTACAGCCGAGCCCGAACGGCATAATACCTCACAAATGTCGTCAACAGTAGGAGGGGATAACCATCGTTTAAATTCTAATTTTCGACGTTCGGGACAATATGGAATTCAAATGAAAGGTACTCAACAGTAAAGTATGAGTTTCATTATAAAAATTGGGTTCATATACATGGGGGGCCGCCCCAACCCCAAAACCCCTTAAAATAGTTTTTTTTTTTGACGATCATCACAATATGGGACACAAATGAAATGTATTCGGGAGTGGATTACGAATATGGTCAGGAAGTAGAAATAGCCTTTATAATTTTTTGATAACGGAAGTGGGTGGACCCTCCACCACACCATCCATAATCAAAAGTGGACCGATAAGGACAAATGAGTAGATAACGAATCTGGCATACAAAATCATCAAACGGTTCATATTTACCTTCCCTAATGAGAACATTGCCCTAGGAGGAACATCACCACCCGAGAAGGAGCCAATTCTCACACATCAATGAGTGCTTTCCGATTCAAGTTTAAACTCAATGATAAGGGTCCTTTTTTTATAGCCGAGTCCGAACATTTTTTAAATGGCCATGCATGGCATTGTACCTCACTAATGTCGCTAACATTAACAGGGGATAAACACAGCTTTGTCCGATGTCCTCGTCAAGGTATCGAATTCGAAATTCGATATCCGCATTCAGGGCGAAGTGTCCCCACCCGGAACGGGGCGGATCGGGCGCAGCGGATCGGGCGCAGCGGATCGGGATGTTCGGCTAGTAAATTATAGCTGAACAGACAGAAGATTGCAAGAAACGACTTCTCCAAATGTTTGTTTGTATAGGTGCTATTTCTTTTTGAATGGACCTAATTGGAATGAATCATAAAAGGCTTTTGTGAACTTAACACACAAAATGCCACCGTAGCGCAGAGGTTAGCATGTCTGCCTATGACGCTGTATGCTTGGGTTCATATCCCGACGAGGCCATCAGAAAAAACAAGTAAAAGCGTGCTAAGTTCGGCCGGGCCGAATCTTATATACCCTCCACCATGGATCGCATATGTCGAGTTCTTTTCCCGGCATCTCTTCTTACGCAAAAAAAGGATATAAGAAAAGATTTGCTCTGCTATTAGAGCGATATCAAGATATGGTCCGGTTTGGACCACAGTAAAATTATATGTTGGAGACCTGTGTAAAATGTCAGCCAATTCGAATAAGAATTGCGCCCTTTGTGGGCTCAAGAAGTAAAATAGAAAGATCGATTTATATGGGAGCTATATCAGGCTATAAACCGATTCAGACCATAATAAACACGTATGTTAATGGTCATGAGAGAATCCGTCGTACAAAATTTCAGGCAAATCGGATAATAATTGCGACTCTAGAGGCTCAAGAAGTCAAGATTCCAGATCGGTTTATATGGCAGCTATATCAGGTTATGAACCGATTTGAACCATATTTGGCACAGTTGTTGGATGTCATAACAAAACACGTCGTGCAAAATTTCATTTCAATCGGATAAGAATTGCGCAACTCTAGAGGCTCAAGAAGTCAAGACCCCAGATCGGTGTATATGGCAGCTTTATCAGGTTATGGACCGATTTGAACCATACTTGGCATAGTTGTTGGATGTCATAACAAAACACGTCGTGCACAATTTCATTCCAATCGGATAAGAATTGCGCACTCTAGAGGCTCAAGAAGTCAAGACCCAAGATCGGTTTATATGGCAGCTATATCAGGTTATGGACCGATTTGAACCATACTTATCACCGTTGTTGGATGTCATAACAAAACACGTCGTGCAAAATTTTATCCCAATCGGATAAGAATTGCGCACTCTAGAGGCTCAAGAAGTCAAGACCCAAGATCGGTTTATATGGCAGCTATATCAAAACATGGACCGATATGGCCCATTTACAATACCAACCGACCTACACTAATAAGAAGTATTTGTGCAAAATTTCAAGCGTATAGCTTTACTCCTTCGGAAGTTAGCGTGCTTTCGACAGACAGACGGACGGACAGACGGACGGACATGGCTAGATCGACATAAAATGTCACGACGATCAAGAATATATATACTTTATGGGGTCTCAGACGAATATTTCGAGTAGTTACAAACAGAATGACGAAATTAGTATACCCCCCATCTTATGGTGGAGGGTATAAAAAATGTCTACGGTATGCCATGTAAATAGTAATAGTAACATAGGATTAAGAGTTCACTTATGCAAAATCGCTGCGGCAAGTAATGGCATATGTAGGGCATGTAGTGAAGATTATGAAACGTTGAAGCATTGAGCTGCTCCCATCCTCATTCTCCGTCGCCTTAAGTCTCATAGCCGCAGTGGCTGCCTTACACTTAATCTGTATGTCAATGGGGAACTGGGGGACCTCGTTATACAAAGAAAGGAGCTAACTTATTGTTAAACTAAAACTTGAATCATACAACAATCACTTATTTATGATTGTATGTTGGCAACATCTATTCATGGACCTTTCTGGACCATATTTGGTTTAAAACAAAAGGATTTTTTAATAGTTCCACAAGCAGCTATCTTTAATTGAAACTTTAACATATTAATTTCATTTCTAAACACTTCGGAGCTTTGAAATTATCAAAATTATTATTCATATTGCCTTCAAACATTTTGCAATATTCAAAATATATCCCCAGAGAATCGTAATTAGGGCAGAGTTTAATATATTGGGTTGCCCAAAAAGTAATTGCGGATTTTATAAAAGAAAGTAAATGTATTTTTAATAAAACTTAGAATGAACTTTAATCAAATATTCTTTTTTTAACACTTTTTTTCTAAAACAAGCTAAAAGTAACAGCTGATAACTGACAGAAGAAAGAATGCAATTACAGAGTCACAAGCTGTGAAAAAATTTGCCAACGCCGACTATATGAAAAATCCGCAATTACTTTTTGGGCAACCCAATATATTTGCAAAATAATTTCATTAGACAAAATTAACCCAGTTTCTTTTTTTATACCCACCACCGAAGGATGGGGGTATATTAATTTTGTCATTCCGTTTGCAACACATCGAAATATCCATTTCCGACCCTATAAAGTATATATATTCTTGATCAGCGCAAAAATCTAAGACGATCTAGCCATGTCCGTCCGTCTGTCCGTCTGTCCGTCTGTCTGTTGAAATCACGCTACAGTCTTTAAAAATAGAGATATTGAGCTGAAATTTTGCACAGATTCTTTTTTTGTCCATAAGCAGGTTAAGTTCGAAGATGGGCTATATCGGACTATATCTTGATATAGCCCCCATATAGACCGATCCGCCGATTTAGGGTCTTAGGCCCATAAAAGCCACATTTATTATCCGATTTTGTTGAAATTTGGGACAGAGAGTTGTGTTAGGCCCTTCGACATCCTTTGTCAATTTGGCTCAGATCGGTCCAGATTTGGATATAGCTGTCATATAGACCGATCCTCCGATTTGGGGTCTAAGGCCCATAAAAGCCACATTTATTATCCGGTTTCGCTGAAATTTGGGACAGTGAGTTGTCTTAGGCCCTTTGACATGTTTCTTTAATTTGGTCCAGATCGGTTCAGATTTGGATATAGCTGCCATATATACCGATCCTCCGGTTTAGGGTCTTAGGCCCACAAAAGCCACATTTATTATCCGATTTTGATGAAATTCGGGGCAGTGAATTGTGTAAGGCTCATCGACATCCTTCGTTAATTTGGCTCAGATCGGTCCAGATTTGGATATAGCTGCCATATAGATCGATCCTCCAATTTATGGTGTAAGGCCCATAATAGCAACATTCATTATCCGATTTTGTTGAAATTTGGGACAGTGAGTTGTGTTAGGCCCTTCGACATCCTTCGTCAATTTGGCTCAGATCGGTCCAGATTTGGATATAGCTGTCATATAGACCGATCCTCCGATTTAGGGTCTTAGGCCCATAAAAGCCACATTTATGGTCCGATTTCGCTGAAATTTGGGACAGTGAGTTGTCTTAGGCCCTTTGACATATTTCTTCAATTTGGTCCAGATCGGTTCAAATTTGGATATAGCTGCCATATAGACCGATTTCTTGATTTATGGTTTTGGGCCCATAAAATGCTCATTTATTGCCCGATGTCCCCCAAATTTGGAACAGTGAGTTTAGTTAAGCCCCTTGGCATACTTCTGCAATATCGCACAGATCGGTCCAGATTTGGATATAGCTGCCATATAGACCGATATCTAGGTTTTAGGTTTTGGGGCCATAAAAGACGCATTTATTGTTCGATGTCGCTGAAATTTGAGACAGTGAGTTTGGTAAGGCTCTTCGACGTCCTTGTTCAATTTTGCCCAGATCGGTCCAGATTTGAATATAGCTGCCATATAGACCGATCTCTGGATTTAAGGTTTAGGGCCCATAAAAGAGGCATTTATTGTCCGATTTTTGGGACAGTGCTTAGTGTTAGGCTCTTCGACATGTTTATGCAACTTGGCCCAAATCGGTCCAGATTTGGATATAGCTGCCATGTAGACCGATATCTCGATTTAAAGTCTTGGCCCCATAAAAGGCGCATTTATAATCCGATTTCACTGAAATTTGACACAGTGACTTATGTTGGGCTTTTCGACATCCGTGTCCTATATAGTTCAGATCGGTATGAGGTATATGAGTATAAGGTATGAAATTTTCACCGAATTTTGATGAAAGGTGGTTTACATATATACCCGAGGTGGTGGGTATCCAAAGTTCGGCCCGGCCGAACTTAACGCCGTTTTACTTGTTAGTATTGCGCTGAAGCTTAACCCAATCATCATTAATAAGGAAAACCCATACTGTCTCACTTATTCATATCTCAAATATATTTCTTTTAATCAAATTGTAATCATATTTTCTCGTAAGCCATAAAAATGTTATTAATATTACTAACACCAACAACATCATGAACTTCGGGCAGATAGATATAGACACCCATACAAACACACAAGTTCTCATTAGTTTATTTCATTTGTATCTTGTACGACTGCCTGTATGTTTGTGTGTGTGTGTGTGTGTGTGTGTGTGTGGATGGTTATGTTTATGTTTCTTCCACTCCTCCATGGCTGAATGTTGTAATTTTACTATGCGGAAGCATTAAAATGTGTTTTTTTTTTTTGGGGCTAAAAAGACATAAAAATTCGTAATGACTTTCTGTGTACGGTTGTACCCAATTGTTGGTCATTACAAAAACGTGCCTCTCACCGGCAATGTTGTTGTTTTTTCCCCGCGAACAATTCCCTTCTTCCCAGCTTGAAGTATAACTTTAACTTCGATTTAAAAAATCGAACCATTATAAACATGAAAATCGATAAAGGTTTATTAATTTTCATTTGTTAATGTTATTGGGGACGCATAAAATAATATTCATGTTTAATTCGTTTTTCATGTCTATGTGCCATTTGAAACGATAGCGTTTCGCTTCAATTGCGAACTAAAAAGTGATTTCTTGGATTATATGCTTTAACATAATTTATCTCTTGCTATTAAATATGCGGGCGATAAGCATTGCTTACAGAAATCGTCGACCTTGCGAGCAGCAAAATATGCCAATATTGCTATTTTGAGGGGAACTTGTGGTTAGCAAGAAATGTATTTCTTAGTAGGGGTTATGTCATAATTGATTTTTTTTTTTTTTTTTTTTGATGGAAGGGTAATAAACCAATTTGTTGTATAATACCCAGGACGGATTTAAGACTATTTAAATTTTTAACCCAGATCTCCTAGACATTTCAGGGGGATCAGAGAAAATAAGATAGTGCCGAAGATGGTGGCCTAACCAACCACCGAAACGTCCACTAATTGTGTTTTTGTTCTGTGACTGAATCGCCTGTGTGTCTGGCAAATTATTTACTGTAATCAATAAAATCCTTTCATTCCAGAGATATTCCTGCTCATTGTTAAACAGCCCGTATCTCTCCCCTTTGAGATATTAATAAACGATAAATTAAATCAATGACAAAACCTAAAGGGCAAATTCATATTTTAAGATAACTGGTATGGTTGAGCCTACATTTTACAAAGTGTAAAGGGTGATATTTTAGCTATTATCTTTTCTGCAACACTGGTTTAAACAGCTCACGCACGATTAAAGTACAGTTTCACCGTCAAACATCTTCAGTTTGGTTTATAATTTAACCATGAAACGTTTTACAATGCTTGAAAGCTATTGAATTTTATTAACCAAAAGCGAGCTCTGTTGAGAATGTTCATCGAGTGCTTATTTCATTGAGCGACGAAGCTCATTTTTGGTTCAATGGGTACGTAAATAAGCGGAATTGTTGATCTTGGGAAGATCGTTCAGAAGCATTCGAAGAGCTACCAATGCATCCAGAATAAGTAATAGTTTGGTGCGGTTTATGGGTTGGTGGCATCATTGGACAGTACTTCTTCAAAGATTACGCGAATTGTAATGTAACCGTAAGATGTTATCCTATGTCATTTTTATACCCACCACCGACGGATGGAGGTATATTCATTGACGGAATGACGTTTGCAACACATTGAAATATCCATTTCCGACCCTATAAAGTATATAAAGGGTGATTTTTTTGAGGTTAGGATTTTCATGCATTAGTATTTGACAGATCGCGTGGGATTTCAGACATGGTGTCAAAGAAAAAGATGCTCAGTATGCTTTGACATTTCATCATGAATAGACTTACTAACGAGCAACGCTTGCAAATCATTGAATTTTATTACCAAAATCAGTGTTCGGTTCGAAATGTGTTCATTCACCGTAACGTTGCGTCCAACAGCATCTTTGAAAAAATACGGTCCAATGATTCCACCAGCGTACAAACCACACCAAACAGTGCATTTTTCGGGATGCATGGGCAGTTCTTGAACGGCTTCTGGTTGCTCTTCACTCCAAATGCGGCAATTTTGCTCATTTACGTAGCCATTCAACCAGAAATGAGCCTCATCGCTGAACAAAATTTGTCAAAATTTGAACACATTTCGAACCGAACACTGATTTTGGTAATAAAATTCAATGATTTGCAAGCGTTGCTCGTTAGTAAGTCTATTCATGATGAAATGTCAAAGCATACTGAGCATCTTTCTCTTTGACACCATGTCTGAAATCCCACGTGATCTGTCAAATACTAATGCATGAAAATCCTAACCTCAAAAAAATCACCCTTTATATTCTTGATCAGCGTGAAAATCTAAGACGATCTAGCCATGTCCGTCCGTCTGTCGGTTGAAATCACGCTACAGTCCTTAAAAATAGAGATGTTGAGCTAAAACTTTGCAGATTGTTTTTTTTTTTTTTTTTTTGTCATAAGCAAGTTAAGTTCGAAGACGGGCTATATCAGACTTTGTCTTGATATAGCCCCCATATAGACCGATCCTCTGATTTAGGGTCTTAGGCCCATAAAAGCCACATTTAGTATTCGATTTTGCTAAAATTGGAAGCAGTGAGTTGTGTTAAGCTACTCGACATCCTTCTTTAATTTGGCCATGATCGGTTAAGACCGATCCGCCGATTTAGCGTTTTAGGCCCATAAAAAACTCATTTATTTTCTGATTTTGCCAAAATTTGGGACAGTGAGTTGTGTTAAGCCCTTCGACATTCTTCTTCATTTTGGCCTAGATCGGTCCAGATTTGGATATAGCTGCCATATAGACCGATCTCTCGATTTAAGGTCTTGCGCCCATAAAAGTCGCGTTTGTGGTCCGATGTCGCCGAAATTTGGGACAGTGAGTTAAATTAGGCTCCTCGACAGACTTCCGCCATATGGCACCAATCGGTCTAGATTTGGATATAGCTGCCGTATGTACCTATCTCTCGATTTTGGATATAGCTGCCATATAGCCCGATCTCTCGATTTAAGGTTTTGGACCTATAAAAGGCGCATTTATTGTTCGATGTCGCCGAAATGTGGGACAGTGAGTTGTATTTGGCTCTTTGCCATCTTTCTTCAATTTGACCCGGATCGGTCCAGAATTGAATATTGCTGCCTTATAGTCCGATCTCTCGATTTAAGGTTTTGGATCCATAAAAGGCGCATTTATAATCCGATTTCACTCAAAATTTGACGCAGTGACTTATGTGACTTTTCGACATCCATGACGTATATGGTCAAATCGGTTTATTTTAGATTTAGATAGAATATTTTGTTATACACAATTGCATTTTTCACCAGATTTTGACGAAAGTTGGTTTACATAAATACATGAGGTGGTAGGTATCCAAAGTTCGGCCCGGCCGAACTTAACGTCTTTTCACTTGTTCTACCCTACACCAATACTGTGGTTCAGGGTATTATAACTCAGTGCTTTTGTTTGTAACACCCAGAAGAAAGAGAGATAACACTTTTAATAAGTATTCCGATTGACTCAGAATCACTTTCTGCTTTTATACATCCCACCCTAGTATGGGATAGATGGATGGATACGTACTTCGTCATTACGTTTATAATACATCGAAGTATGCGCCTAAGACACCATAATATATATATTTAGTCTTGGTCGTCATGACGCTTTAAGTCGATCTAGCCATGTCCGTCCGTCCGTCGACAGACGGAGTAAAGCTAGGCACTTTAAATTTGGATTATAAATTGGATTTGGATTATAAATTGGCCAAATCGATATATGTTCTTATCTGATTTGGCTGAAATTTGGCAAGAAGTGTTCCGCTGTGACTCCCAACTACTGTGCCAAGTATAGTCTAAATCAGTTAATTACCTAATATAGCCGCCATATAAACCGATCTTCCGAATGGACTTTTTGAGCCTCCAGAGGGCGCAATTCCTATCTGATTTGGCTGACGTGTGTCGTTATGACTGTTAACGACTGTGCTAAGCATGGTTCAAGTCGGTCCATAACGTGATATAACTGCCTTCTACACCGATCTTGGGCCTTGAATTCTTAAGCTTTGAGAGGGCGCAATTCTTAACCGACTAGGCCGAAAATTTGCATGCATGCAGCGTTTTATTTCGACTTTCAACAAGTTAAGTGTGGTTTAAATCAGTCCATATCCTGATATAGCCCCCATATAAACCGATCTTCCCATTAGACTTCTTGGGCTTCTAGAGTGCGAATTTCTTTTCCTATATGGTTGAAATTTTGCATATGTCGTTTTGGTACGACTTCCAACAATTGTTCTAAGTATGATCTAAATCGGCATGTAACCTAATATGGCTGCCATATAAACCGATCTCCCACTTTGACTTTTGAACCTCTGGAGGGTGCAATTATTACTCGGTTTGCCTGAAATTTTGGAGGAGGTGTTTTTCTATGAGTGGTGGTTTTCTATTTGAAAAAGTCATTCAAAGAACTTGACAAATGCGATCCATGATGGAGGGTATATAAGGTACGGCCCGGCCGAACTTAACACTTTTTTTACTTGTTTTAGTTTTTTTTCTATTCTATTCCCTTGTGTGTCGTTGATAATTGGAAATAAGCTATGTTGCCTTAGATTTGGATATAGCATCTAACTAACCGATTCCCACATTTAAGTTCATGTGCTATTAAAAGCTTTAATTTATATCCGATTTGCCTTAAAATTTGTTTTGTTATGACTTTTTACATCCGAGGTAAGTTTGTTCCAAATCGATGTATTACCTGATAAGGTTCCCATATAAACCGATCTCCCGGGTACCCTTCTACGCTCCCTATAAGCTTACATTTTTGGCTGGTTTGGCAGAAAAATGTGGCTCGTATAGCACAACTTTGCTCCTCAACTTATTTCATTTTGTATAATTATACCCTCCACCATAAGATGGGGGGTATACTAATTTCGTCATTCTGTTTGTAACTACTCGAAATATTCGTCTGAGACCCTATAAAGTATATATATTCTTGATCGTCGTGAAATTTTATGTCGATCTAGCCATGTCCGTCCGTCTGTCCGTCCGTCCGTCCGTCCGTCCGTCCGTCCGTCCGTCCGTCTGTCTGTCGAAAGCACGCTAACTTCCGAAGGAGTAAAGCTAGCCGCTTGAAATTTTGCACAAATACTTCCTATTAGTGTAGGTCGGTTGGTATTGTAAATGGGCCATATCGGTCCATGTTTTGATATAGCTGCCATATAAACCGATCTTGGGTCTTGACTTCCTGAGCCTCTAGAGTGCGCAATTCTTATCCGATTGGAATGAAATTTTGCACGACGTGTTTGGTTATGATATCCAACATTTGTGCTAAGTATGGTTCAAATCGGTTCATAATCTGATATAGCTGCCATATAAACCGATCTTGGGTCTTGAATTCCTGAACGCCTAGAGTGCGCAATTCTTATCCGATTGGAATGAAATTTTGCACGACGTGTTTCGTTATTATATCCAACAACTATGCCAAGTATGGTTCAAATCGGTCCATAACCTGATATAGCTGTCATATAAACCGATCTTGGGTCTTGACTTCTTGAGCCTCTAGAGTGCGCAATTCTTATCCGATTTGAATGAAATTTTGCACGACGTGTTTTGCTACGATATCCAATAACTGTGCCAAGTATGGTTCACATCGGTTCATAACCTGATATAGCTGCAATATAAACCGATCTTGGGTCTTGACTTCTTGAGCCTCTAGAGTGCGCAATTCTTATCCGATTGGAATGAAATTTTGCACTACGTGTTTTGTTATGATATCCAATAACTGTGCCAAGTGTGGTTTAAATCGGTCTATAACCTGATATAGCTGTCATATAAACCGATATTGGGTCTTGACTTCTTGAGCCTCTAGAGGGCCCAATTCTCATCCGACTAGACTGAAATTTTGCACATAGTGTTTTAGTATCACTTCTAACAACTGTGCTAAGTATGGTTCAATTCGGGCCATTACCTGGTATAGCTGTCCTATAAACCGATCTTGGGTCTTGACTTCTTGAGGCTCTAGAGTGCCCAATTCTTATCCGATTAGAATGAAATTTTGCACCACGTGTTTTGTTATGATATCCAACAACTGTGCCAAGTATGGTTCAAATCGGTCCATAACCTGATGTAGCTGCCATATAAACCTATCTTGGGTCTTGACTTCTTGGCCCTCTAGAGAGCGAAATTCTGATGATTTGCCTGAAATTTTGTACGACGGATCCTCTCATGACCATCAACATACGTGTTTATTATGGTCTGAATCGGTCTATAGCCCGATACAGCTCCCATATAAATCGATCACTCTATTTTACTTTTTGAGTCCCCAAAGGGCGCAATTCTTATTCGAATTGGCTGACATTTTTCCCAGATCTCCAACATAAAATATAATTGTGGTCTAAACCGGATCATATCTTGATATCGCTCTAATAGCAGGTTTTTTCTTTCTTTTTTTATATCATTTTTTGCCTAAGAAGAGATGCCGGGAAAAGAACTGACAAATGCGCTCCATGGTGGAGGGTATATAAGATTCGGCCCGGCCGAACTTAGCACGCTTTTACTTGTTTTTTTTTAGGAAAATCCATGGGCGTAAGTTCCTAAGATTCGGCCCGGCCGAACTTTAAGTTCCCTCGCCATCTCTGAATGTATTTAAAAACGTTCAATCTCTTAAATCATACTACAAGAAACTCTCTGAGGTTGTTTTCATTTTCTATTCACGCATGTCGAAGACATGAACAATGAGCTCATTTTAAATAACGTCAAACTTTTTTCCTCAACTCTTTGCAATGGCAATTGAAAGGGGTTCACTAGCCGCCCAATATACAGTCAAACTCGAAAACACAACAACTTTTCTGCCAATTGCTGGTTTGGTTTTGACATCGTAATTGAATTGACCAACTGTTGTCCCTTATTGCCCTGCATTAATTCAATGCTAATGGGATATTTTGTGTTAGAACAACTGTACAAATAAATTAAATAGTACTTACCTGGCGGGGACCAAAGCAAACAGAAGTAATCACTTGAACTAATTCCATGATCCGGCTGGATAAAAGCCACAATTATCTATCATGGTCTGCACAATGATTTGCAAATATATGCCTTTGCCACATTGCCATACACCCGTCTATCCATCCATCCATTCATTCGACCATTCGGCCATTCTGTCATCCATCTTTGGCACTCACAACACTAAAATTAAACCTTAATGCCTTATCATGTGGTTTGGTCTCATTTAGCCTCTGCCAAACCCTCGTAGTCCTTGAGTTGAGGACAGAGTTAATAATTTTCCAATTTTATTTTATTTTATTGCATTGCCTTATATCTCGTAAACGAAATGAGACTTTTCGTCCCAAATAATGTGTGTGATGATGTAAGTGTTAATGTAAGCAGCCAAATCAACATTGGGGTAAGGGTGCCCCTCTCCAACTCCAAATGGCCATTCCGACATTCAAATGAAAGACAATGGAATTGATTGGTGTTAGAATTATTGATATCATTAAAATTTCAACAGACTGACGTTCGTTTAATTGTCTTTAAAAATGGCCCATAAATCCAAGGTAATTATCAAATTGATTTATGAAGGCTAAGGGATTGTATTAAAAATTAATTGAAATGATTGGTTTGTATTGCAAGTGCTATGTGCTATAAAGGAAATTAAAATGTAATTAGAAAAATTAATGAATTTATTTAGTAATACATCTGGTTTTTTTGTGAAATCCATGGTGTAACCAAATTTGGCTTAAATAAGAACGAGAATAAAAAAAACATGTCAGGCTAAATTTGTGCAATGCCGAGCTATTTACACTCTACATCACAGTGAATAGAATTTCAAAGTAGTTTAAAGAAGACAGAGAGCACAAAAATTTATATGTCCTGACTTTTGCAAATACATCGACTTTCGTTTTTGCCAAAATACTTTTTATTGATCAATATTAAGATAAAGTTGCCGAATAAACCATCATAGGAAACTCCATAGGAGGCCACCGCAGCGCAGAGATTCCCGTAGAAGGCCACCATAGAGCTGAGGTTAGCATGTTCATCTATGATGCTGAACATCTTTGTTCGAATCCTGGCGAGCACATCAGAAAAAATTTTCATCGGTGGATATCCTCTCCTAATGCTGGCGATATTTGTGAGGTACTTTGCCGCGTAGAAACTTCTCCCCAAAGAGGTGTACCATTGCGAAAAGGATGAAGTGCTCATTGACATTTGTCTTAAATCTTCGGATGTCAAAGTGGGTGGGAAAAACATTAGCCGGAAGTCGATTCCTCATACGAACGGTTCGGGCGAAAAATTATTCTCTCTATAATTCATTATAGACGGGTGTGAGTTCCTGGAATGTCTAGTATCCCTGACATACATCCTTACATCAGGAATAAGAAGACGAATATCAGACGAACACACACCATGAAAGTACCGATAGAACAGCACCAAACAACCCACATTGCGATGATGAAGGGGGGCAATAGAGTTGGATACCCCACTGTCCCCAATCAACGCCATCGCTCTCCTGATGGTGAAGGGAGGCAATAGAGTAGGATAACCCACTGTCCCCAATCAACGCCATCACTTTCCTCTGTACACGGTCCAGTAGCTCCAGAGATGATTTTGAAGCTCCAGCCCATACATGTGAGTTGTACTCCATTTTCGGCCTTATGAAAGTGGTGCAGATGTTAAGAAGATCAGAAGGAGTGAAGTAATTCTTACACCGTTTAAGGAAGCCTAAACACTTGAAAGCTTCTTTCGACACTTCGAATACTTGTTTCGCCCAACGGACATCACTTTGTATTTTCATGCCCAGAACATCAAGAGCTTCTGATTGCTCAACATCTACACTGTTGGTAGACAAAGATTATCGTATTGGGTCAGCGAATCGTTTGTGTGACAACAAGCAGCACTGAGTCTTCCATGCATAAAAATTTTACTCAATTCATGCGACCCCACTCCGAAATGACCAGCAAATCCTGGCAGAGTATATCGTCCATAACCCGCCTCTTGTCCTCAATCTCTCGAAGACTTGGCCTATGGTCGAATGAGTACGAATGACAGAGATTACTGTCATCCGCAAATGAGTAGACCAGATTCGATGTCTGACCCAACAAATCGTTGATGAAAATTAGAAAAAGAGAAGGAGAAAGAACAGAGCCCTGGGATACACCTGCGGTCAATTTGTGCTCATTGAATGAGAAGCCATCTATAACGACTCGAATAGTGAGATCTCTAAGAAAGCTCGAAATAAATCGAACGAAGCTATTACCGACACCAAATGCGACAAGCTTTGATAGTAGTGCACTGTGCCATACCCTATCAAATGCCTGGGAGATATCCAGAGCCACAACCTTACTCTCACCAAACTGGTAGATTAAGCGACTCCAACTTTCCGACAGAAGTGCCATGAGGTCAGCCGTAGAGTGATTTCTGCGGAACCCATACTGTTGGTCGCTAAGAAGGCCATTAGACTCTAAATACCTCATAAGATGGTGATTAACCATGCTCTTCATGACCTTGAAGAGAGCGGAGCATATCGCAATTGGCCGATAATTCGCAGGGTTGTTTGCCTCACCCTTCTTGGGTATTGGCTGAACGTTCGCAACCTTTCAACGCGACGGGAAGACTTCCGCACGGTAGGCAAGATAGAAAAGCTTGCGCAATGGACGAGCGAGCGTCGAAGAAAACTTGCGTAAGAAAAGTGTTCATATGCCTTACGGGCCC